>NC_137680.1:7694779-7764779 GCF_963989245.1 Nansenia antarctica | reverse complement strand
ATGTCATGTAGCCTAATGTTACCATGACAACCCAGCAAAATGTAAACACAATTTATAATTTTCTGGGTTGTCAAAATGACATGGTTATTATTGCTAAAAGATGGAGGAAGTGTCATAACTGCAACAAGTTCCTCAAATTCATTGTAATAATAATAATAATAATAATACATTAGACTTAAATAGCCCTTTTCTAGACACTCAAAGACGCTTATGTAGTACAACTACAGTAGGCTTTACATACATAAACATTTTCAGTGTTGAAAAAATACTATTAGAGGCCAACAAGAGTATTCAAGTAATCCACTCATGTGTAACCAAACAATTATACAAACTTCTCCTTATCCTACCTAGTCAGCCCAAAGTAAAACTAAATGTTGCGTATGGGCCATATCAGATAATAAATAACCTGAAAACATAGCTATCAGGCCCGGATTAACCCCCTAGGGTGACCAGACTTGATGTGTGCCCCCCCCCCCCCCCCCCCCTACTATCTAGCCTACTAAGGTACTACTTAGTACCTACTAACCCTTCACCCATAACGGCTATCGACTAGTGCTACTGTGCATGATATTTCTATTGGAATCATGGGAGATAAATGTTCAAAGAAGAAACGAAAGCAAACGCTGTTGGGGGGACTGGAGGTGAAGACGTTAGGACTACGGCAAATCAAATGAAGAACTACAAATCCCAGATGACAGGGAGATGACGTATGACGGCTCTGATGCATCAACCCCTATTTCATTAATTTTCTCTATATAACGACGTCGATCATTGATCGGCAACGACACTATATAATAGTTTGCCTAACTGGCCATCGGATTTGGGCTCCTAATATCTAAAAAGCACTACGGTTTTCTTATTTTATCGGATTAAAGTAGCGAAGATCAGAAATTCCCATTGACCGCCATTCAAACTTCTCCGCTTCTATCACCCAAAAAGGGGCGTGGACATTACGGGAGGGGAAAGTACCCGGATGCGTTGCTCTGATGAATCGCGCACTTGTCTATGACTGGGGGGGGGGGGGGCACTTACACCGAACTCGCAATTATTTATCTTTTTATAAATTATAGCCTAAATATAACCGTTAGTTTTGTACCTGTGTGGATGACTTCCAGTAAATATAGCCTATATTTTAAAAATGTGCGCAAAATATTTTAAAGGTCTCTTCATTGTCCGAATAATTTGGTGCCCCCCCATTGGCTGGTGCCCCAGGGCATTCACCCGATGCAATATATGGATAATCCGGGCTTGACAGACAAGCAGGCAGATAGACAGGGGGACAGACTGGCAGGTAGACAGATACTTCTTAAACCTTCACTACATCAAACTATACACCTCCTCTATTCACCTATTCTACAGGTAAAGTAATATGACCTTACCTGTTGGAAGTTTCTCCAATAATGACCACTTGACACTTTGACACTCAGTTTTGTCTTGACCCCACTGTGACATCACCACCCCTTATCACCATAGCAACATCATGACACACACTGAGGCATTGCTCTAGTTGATAATAATAATAATAATAATAATAATAATAATAACAACAATAATAATAATTGTTACGACGGTCCAGATGCACATCGATTAGTTTGATTAAGCTCATTTTGAGTAATTAATAATTAATAAGAAATTACCTTGCCCCCGCCCAGCTAGGTTTCCCCCCTTTTCTCTCTCTTTGATTTCGTTTATTGTTTTCTTGCCATTTGTCTAAAACACATAACATGTTGTGTGTCTAAGTAATGATGCCGTAGTTCAGTTGGCGGCTTTTGATGTGCGTGTGTGTGTGTGTGTGTGTGTGCGTGTGTGCGTGCGTGCGTGTGTGTGTGTGTGTGTGTGTGTGTGTGTGAGTGTGTGTGTGTGTGTGTGTGTGTGTGTGTGTGTGTGTGTGCGTGTGTGTGTGTGCGTGCGTGCGTGCGTGCGTGCGTGTGTGTGTGTGTGTGTGTGAGCTGAGGAGAGAGCAGAGAGCAGCGAGTGGTGATGAGAGGAAGAAAGTTGAATGTTTGGAGACCAGAGCCGCCGGGGTATTATTGAGTTGTGTTTAGTGTGATTAATACAGCTGAGAAAATAGTAACCAACGTTATTATACATATATATATATATACGTGGTTATTATCAGACATAGTTTGACTGTCAGCTGCCTTGCGAGCAGCGAAGAGACGGGGAGGCGTTGCCTAGCTACTAACGGAGCGTCCAACGGGAGCTAGCCATAGCCGCACCAACGTATCGCGAGACCTTGGGACGCCGGTTGCCAGAGACAGTGAGAGAGATACACCCGAGATACACCCGAGATACACCCGAGATACACCCGCCTCCACAGTCCTGCGTCCCGGGTAGCTGTGTGCGTGGCCCCCGACTCCCCGCCCTGCATCTCCCGTCGATCATCCCAGGACCACTGGCGGACTCAGGGGGGGCACCCACAACCGCCCCTCCTGGTGCCCCCACGGTTGAAAAACGTCTCGCTTAAAAAGGGGCGTGGACATTACGGGAGGGGAAAGTACCCGGATGCGTTGCTCTGATGAATCGCGCACTTGTCTATGACTGGGGGGGGCACTTAAGGCCGGTTTAGGCTTCTGCGTCGAATTTACGTGCGTAGCTTACGTAAATTCTTACGTAGGTCTCGCAATTTACACTTCTGCGTAGACCGCGCTGCAATTACACCGTCACATCGCTAGGTGGCAGTGTGTTTTCAGCCCCTGTGCTGTGCCTTTTCCGGTTAGGAACTCAACGGAGCTCAAAGCTCTAAGCGGCATAATAGCGATCTTTTTGTTGTTATGTTGTTGTAAATAAAAGTTCTATGATGCATTGAAATGACATTAAACTAAGATAATACGATGGTTATCATAATTTTTCAAATCTTTATTAATAAGTAATTACAGAAAAGGTGAATGACATATCTGTCATGACTTCCGCATTTTGGGCGACGAGAGAGTCTGAATCTTGTCTGAATCATGTGCTACCAAGCGGACCAATCACAGAGCTTACGGTTACGTGCGCTCTGAGCTTGGATAGATTTTTTGAGAGGAGCACGTCCAGGCTACGCACGTCCACGCGGGACTACGTAAGCTTACGCGTAGCCTACGGCGTCGACTTTACGCAGAAGCCTAAACCGGCCTTTACACCGAACTCGCAATTATTTATCTTTTTATAAATTATAGCCTAAATATAACCGTTAGTTTTGTACCTGTGTGGATGACTTCCAGTAAATATAGCCTATATTTTAAAAATGTGCGCAAAATATTTTAAAGGTCTCTTCATTGTCCGAATAATTTGGTGCCCCCCCATTGGCTGGTGCCCCAGGGCATTCACCCGATGCAATATATGGATAATCCGGGCTTGATAGCTATCCATTTGAACCTTATCAGACTCCTAAGTTAAGGAAAGTCTCATGAGAAACTCATGTTTACCAATTATTTGGTCTTGGGAATGTTAATTTACACCGACAGAACAACTTGAATATTCTCTGTTTAGTGTCAAAATAGATAGAATTGTATTTTTTCCCCAAAAACATCCAATCAATGGCTTGGTCACAGATGTTATAATATATATATATATATATATATATATATATATATATATATATAAGGAAGACAAGTGGATACAGTACTTACCAAGGTGCCATCTTTCTGCAACTGCCTGTCTTCCAGAATGTTGGCACACCCAAGACTCTAACTCCACTATGATAACCCATTATGACATCAACAGCCAGCCAGCATAATGTAGGGTTACTTTTTTGTTTGTTAATATTTGTAAACTCCCAAAAAGATAGTTTTGACTGATCTACTGAACATCTACATGATTAACAGGGCTGCCAAGTTTCACCAAAAGTTTGGAGTGAGATTTTTTGGCGGTGGAGCGACCCAAAACTGTGCACGTTTTGGCAGCGGCAGCCCCTCTCTCCCACCCAATTATTTGTGCTAGTTTCCTGCAATTTTACATGTTGTTCATAATAAACCAGCACAAGAAATGAAAATAATTTACATTTTATAAAACAAGAAAACAATTCAGACAATATATCATATTTATGAAATCTTAATAAACAAATACAGTAGCCTACAGACTCTAAAAGAAAATTTGGCCCCATCAACAGGACTCAGCCCCTTGGTCAGCAGCAGAAAGACCCATGGTCATCATCTTATATACAGTGCATTGCTCATAGATGGCTATCATGTTATACAGTACATACCAGGGTTTTTCCTAGGTCAGAATGAGGGCTTGGTGGGTGATTTTGTCCCATTTTTTTTTGGGAGGGACCCCCAATTGTTGTATTTGTATTGTAATTTGTAATTATTAATAATTATTAATGTACCTGATTATGTTACAGTAGAGAAACAAAAAACAGTGTGAGACACTGTCATGAGGCCCAACAGTATCATGGTGCAGAGATTCAGTTGTGTGTTTAGGTCAGGGGCGGCGCTAGGGGGTGGCTACTGGGGCTCAAGCCCCGGATGTTTTCTGAAAAGCCCCGAATGTTTTACTTAAAAAAAAAATTTTTAAAAAAATTTAAAACCTCTCGTGAGTAACGTGCAGTACCGGAGTCCAACAGAGAGGCAGCAGCTGCTCGACATTAGCCTGCATACTGCGTAGCCTACCCTGCCCTGAAGAAGAAGTGATCTCAATCAGTGCCTGACTTGCAAAAGTGTAAGGATGGATATCCGAAAGTTGTTTTCAACAAAACAAGCGCCAAGAACTGTTGCAGCAGCCGTATCAGCAGCTGACAACAATGACATCACCAGCAGTGATGACATAGATGATGTTTCAGGTTTGTGAATCTTATTAGAAAGGTGACTGACTCACTGACACTACTTTTCCGGTTTGCTAATGCTAGCTGGCTATCATAACGTTATGTTATAATGAAAATGAAACATAGCAAGGTACTGTTACGGTACATGGTAAGAAATCAAACAAAGGATAATACTTATGGAATGGAATGGAATGGAATGGAATGGAATGGAATGGAATGGACTTTATTTGAAAAACAGATGGAATGAAGTGGTTATTCACTTTATACAAATAAAGTGAATAACAGGCTGATAGTCTTTGATATCTGCACTCTGGTTGACTGAGTAACAAGTGAAAAAGAATGATGTAACGTTAATGTTACAGCTAGTAAACATGGAGTAACCACATTAAGTATGCCCTTATGGTAGTATGTATGTATACAGAACATGACTCAAATCTATCCTAAGATGTAACGCTAACTAACTAAGTTTGTTTAATGTCCCAGGGGGGATTTGATTTCACAGTACTATACACAGGCCAACAATACATGTAATATATCGTCATATAACACAGGACAAGACTCTAAATACAATATAAGTGGTGAGCACAGAGTCTGCCCTGATATACATACTGTAACATAACTAGCCTCAGCCCATCAATTATGTAATTCTATACAAATATAAATGATGGTGACTGGCAGGGGGAGCTACGTGTGCTGACCTCCCTCTGTGCCCAGAACCACCACAATTAGTTTGCTTCATTAAAGGGTGTGAATGTATATGTGTTCTCCAGTGCCTTTTGTCCGCTTTAAGGTGGTGTTAAGTTGAAGGTTGAAGGCCAAATTTTCCGGCGCGCTCTGCGCGCACATTATATTCTCCCTCTGGGCTAAGCCCCGGATCTCCTACGATCCTAAATCCGCCCCTGGTTTAGGTTGAACATCCATTGCAGCCTGTATCCATACATCAAGTTCATCTTGAAATTCCATAAAACGTTTAATTTTTGGTTCATACCAGTCCGTCTGGTCGTACCCTTTCTCCTCCTCAGGGTGAAGCACTTGCACTGATTTATGAAGTCGTTTGAATTCATTGAGATTTGTATTGAACACATCCATACGATTGACAACATTTTCAACATCATTCTCTTGCATCAGAGCTTTTATTTCCTTCATTTTTCTTGTCAAAGCACTCAGATTCCCTCTGCGTGTCCCAATTAATTTAGTTAATGTTTCATTTGCATTTTGAATTGGACCTTCGTCCGGTTTTGTGTTACTTTCGACGTCCATTACGTCGCACAAGTCCTCTATTTAGATAGATAGAGCCGTAATGTTGTTTTATTGCATGGAACAACGTGACAGTTTTATATTGACGGTGAAAAGCAGCGCTTTTACGTAAGCGCTTGAGGTACGTAAGCGCTTGAATTCCTCCCGCCCCAATTATTCAATTGTCGGCTTTGACAGACATCCACGTTATCAACACTTCACAAGCGCTTCCATCAAACATCAAACATTGTATCAAACAATTTGTCCCAGGGCAGAGCAGAGCGTGGGCATTTCAGCTTTGTTCTACTCACGAAACGATGGTCATATAGCGCGTTCTGTGATCCACTTGCGTTGTCCTTCCAAACAATAGATACAAAGTTTTCGAGCAGGTGCGTAAAGTTTCCACTTGAATGCACCTGCGTTGTCCTTCCAAAACAATAGAGCGAAAGCTTCAACTTAACAATCAATTGTTATTTCTCGCCGTGAGAAATAGAGATGCGGCGTAAGAGCGTGAGAACTGGTTGAAATGCGTGAGTCTCACGGCGATTGCGTGAGACTTGGCAGCTAATGCTCTTTAGAGAAGTAGGCTACCTACAAAAACTTTCTGATGCCAAAAGCGCTCTCTCTTTGTTTCTCTCTCTCTCACACACACACACACACACACACACACACACACACACACACACACACACACACACACACACACACACACACACACACACACACACACACACACACACATACATACTTTTCTCAATACACATATCCCATGCCATTTTTAACAAAAACACAATGCAAGAATGATGAAATGATTGGCTACATGATAGAAGAGACGCTCTATCATAGCCTAAGCCAACAATATCAGAAAAGGACCACCTAAAAGGAAAACAGAATATTCAGGCACCAGATGACCAATCAAAATATAATGTAATATAATGCAATATAAGGCTCTCAGGCATTCTGTACTTTCAAATATGTATTCTCCTTGAGCAGTCAACATCAACTATCAGCTATTTCGCTAGCGAAAACGAAAGCTAACTTTTCCGCCACCACGTCGGCGCAGTGCCGCAATTGCAGTTTTGTCGGAGGCGGCCGCCTCATAATTCTCTATGCAGGAAAAACCCTGCTTATGCACTACCAAACGTGGTCCAATTGTAATATCTGCCAACAACTCAATTGTTGCTTGGGCCTACCTTATTTGAAGAGAAGCTCACATCACCTTTCTAGGACGCAAACCGGTTAATCACCACATGTCTTAGAATTAATGATAATGATTTTATACATATATGCATCATAATGCATCACAGCACTGGCAGTGTCTACACATCAACATCCATCACAGACATAATGCAATAAAACCATGGGCACACACACACACACACGCACACACACACACGCACACACAGACACACACGCACACGCACACACAGACACACACACACACACACACACACACACACACAGACACTCACACACCACACACTCTCACACACACACACACACACACAGTCACGCACTCACACGCACACACACTCACACACACACACACACACACACACACACACACACACACCCCAGGCCTCTCTGCGCCCCCTATATGCAGCCCTGGTCCCTGTGGTCTTAAGCGATCATTTTCCAATAAGGAGGATCGAAGCAAAGCCATGTACAGAACCCTGTAATACACACTTCTGAAAACCACTTCTGATAAACTGTTGACCTCCTCCCTCCCTCCTTCCCTCCTTCCCTCCATCCCTCCATCCACCCCTCCCTGCCACATCCCTCTCTCCATCCCTCCCTACCACATCCACCCACCCCTGAATACCATACTCCATAGAATAGAAATAAGTACAAACATGAGTTTATCCCCCTCCCTCCCTCCATCCCTCCCTTCACCCCTCCCTCCCTCCCACATCCACCTACCCCTGAATACCACACTCCATAGAATAGAAATGAGTGCAGAAATATGAGTTTATCCCCCTCCCTCCCTCTCTCCCTCCCTATCTTCCACCTCCCAGCGTCCCTCCCTCTCTCCCTCTCTATCTTCTACCTCCCAGCCTCCCTCCCTCTCTCCCTCTCTCCCTACCTATCTTCCACCTCCCAGCCTCCCTCCCTCTCTCCCTCCCTATCTTCCACCTCCCAGCCTCCCTCGCCTTTGCAATACAATATTCTATACAGAAATAGTTTACCCCTCTCCCCCCCCTCCCTCTCTCCCTCTCACCCCTCCCCCTGTCTCTGGTTACCATGGTGAACATTAACAAGTTACTGTAAGATCCTGAGATGTAGAGGCATTGATTGGCCTCCTTGAAGATGGTCAAAACACCCACCCACACACCTAACCACACACACACACACACACACACACACACACACACACACCTAACCACACACACATGCACCCACGTCTTGCTTGCTATGTCTCCCTCTTATTAGAAGCAGTGTCAGAGTGTGTGCGTGTGTGTGTGTGTGTGTGTGTGTGCATGTGTGTGTGTGTGTGTGTCTGTGTCTGTGTTTCTGTGTGTGTGTGTGTCTGTGTGTGTGTGTCTGTGTGTGTGTGTGTGTGTGTGTGTCTGTGCGTGTGTGTGTGTGTGTGTGTGTCTGAATGTGTGACTGTCTGTGTGTGTGTGTTAATGCTGCCTGTTAAACACATGATTAGTAGAGCCTTGTTCTGCAGTGTGGGGGCGACAGGCGGACCTGTCTGTCTGACTGACCCTCCTCTAATGAACCTGTCTGTCTGTCTGACCCTCCTCTAATGGACCTGTCTGTCTGTCTGACCCTAATCTAATGAACCTGCCTGTCTGACCTTCCTCTAATGGACCTGTCTGTCTGTCTGACCCTCCTCTAATGGACCTGTCTGTCTGTCTGACCCTCCTCTAACGGACCTGTCTGTCTGTCTGACCCTCCTCTAATGGACCTGTCTGTCAGTCCTGTCTGTGTCTCCTCCAACCCCTGGACATGACGCTGGCCACCCCCCCAAGGCAGCAAACCTAGGGGAAACACTGATCTTGTTTTATTTATGATATCGTATCGTGACTGTATCGTATCGTGAACCCCTGTATCGAGAGGTGCATCGTATCGTGAGTTGAGTGTATCGTCCCATCCCTAATACGAACTCATGCTCAATATGTGACATGCCCTAATGCTTTGGTCCTCATAGCGGGATCCGACGTAATGATTTTCCTTTCTTTTCTTTTGTTGTGATTCTCAAACAACGTTGAAACGTAGTTCCGTGTTTCAAAAGAAAAGTCTGAACATTTTGATTGGTTGCCGATATGAGGACCAAAGCAGTAGAATGTGTCACATACAATGGGGGAAATCAGTATTGAACACATCGATATTTTGTCCAGCAAATGTATTTCCAATGAGTCTATTCAAGTGAAGTTTGCACCAGACTTTGGTATTAACTCAAACAATCCAGACAAAAAATCTAAACATTTAAGTCCGTAAATAAAGTTATGTGGAATAAAGTGGAATGAAACAGGAAAAAAGTATTGAACACGAGTGGAGAAGCCTTTGTTTGTAATGACAGCTTCAAGGTGCTTTCTGTATGAAGTAACTAATCGCCTGCAGTATTCAGGTGTGATTTTGGCCCATTCCTCTACACAGATTGTCTTTAAATATGCTGGTGAGGCTGAACTGCTCCCTGTTGCCGGTGTCTGTTCCTACCTTGGTTGTGCTTGTTATACCTGGTCCTAAGTAGTGGTTACTACAGTACATAGCAATGTTTTCTTTTTAGCTGCTAGGTAGCTACCAACACGATGGTGGCAAACGTGTTATTATTCAGAGCGATTTTCTCCATTTGAGGTGTACGAACATTCAAGTAAGCATATCTTCAACTATTTTCAGATTGTATGACACATCATTTGAAAGCTTACAATCAGCACTTTCATAATCTAAAAAACTGAAAAATGACCGTTCCCTACTTGGAGACATTATTACCAGACCCTGTCACATATATCTGTTTTTTTGTTCAGGTAATCTGGTGTCACATGGTAGGCCTAACCTTAGTAGATGTTTAGTAAAAGTAGACTATTAACAGTATAGAGCTTAGATGGCGAACACTCAGCTACACACTATGGCCTTCCATTCCAGTCTTACTGGTTCTGCAAAATATTCAGACGGGCATTGATGTTGGAATGCCAGTTAATGTTGATGTGTCCTGTCCTGGTAGTTATGCTACTACAGTAATCTGCACATAGGAAGGGATAGTTATTCATGTGACTGCTGTGGTATGTATGTTTTTAATGTAATGAATTCCCTTCTGAAAGGCACAACAGATTGACCTGCTCACAGCTTTGCAGCTAGATTGTTTGGGAGAAGGACAGTACTACATAACTAGCCAAGAAGCTTTCAGGAACTGACACAAGGTCAGCTACATGGCAAGAGCTGCCACATTATCAACAATCTGAGGGTGATTATGACATTGTCCCTGCAGGGTGGGGGAATATTTAGCATCTGCGTTTTTAGACATCAACCCATGATACATTGCTTTTAAACCAGTGATACTCAACCCTGGAACACCGCAGTGGGTCCATGTTTGTGCCCCAGTCTAGCGCTATCACAGCCTAGTGAACTAATCAACTGATCTTCAAAACCTTGAATCACACCTGAATCAGGTGTGTCACTGCTGAGCTGGGTCAAAAACTTGTAGTGCTATGGCCCTCCAGGGCCAGTATTCAGGCTCACTGTTTTCACACTGATCTCACATCTGTAGTCTTGCTTCATCCCCCTTGTCTGTTCAACTTAAGAGGAAGGAACTAAAGCAGAAGTTAGTGAGAAAATGTTTTTGTTTAACTTGAATGTTGAACTTTTCACAAAGCCACAGTGCTCTCTCTCTCTCTCTCTCTCTCTCTCTCTCTCTCTCTCTCTCTCTCTCTCTGTTTCACCATCTCTCTGTTTCCCTCTTTCATACTACAGAGGCGTGATCTTGGTCTGAGAATATGGGAAGTAGAGGAGTGAGAAGATGCACGTCGCTTAGAGAGTCACTCATCGAAGCCAGGAGAGAATGAAGCACACCTTGCTCTGTGTGCTACTACTCTGTGAGTACTGTGTTTGTCAGTTGGCAAGAGTGATGTAAGAGAGGTTAATTGTTTGGAAAGTGAGAGTGAATACTGAATACATAGATAACTCCAGTAGCGGTCTGTGTGTTGCTCTGCGAGTACAGTGTTTTTAGTGAGAGTGAGCTGTTTAATCAGTGTCATCTCTGTGAGGTTGTAAACCAGACGCCAGTGGGGTTGATCAGTGTGGTGTACTGTACAGTAGATTAAGACAGGTCACACCCTATCAATGACTTTGAGTGATTTTCTGTCACAACATCTACCCTGCTGTCTACAGTCCTTTGTGCATAGTTTGGATGCTGATTAAAGTAAAAGGTATGAGTAAAGACACACGATGACCACATAAGATGGCTTAGGTATTCGAAAATGGCATGATAGTGCTGTACTGTAGTGGTGGTCGACTCTAGTGGATAGTGAGTTGGACTTGTGATCGGAAGGTTGTGAGTTCAAATCCCGCCTGAAACCACACCACTACTAGTGTGCCCTTGAGTAAGGCACTTAGCCCTCAGTTACTCCAGGGGGAATGTCCCTGTAATTCGTAATTGTAAATCGCTTTGGATTAAAAGCGTCTGCTAAATGGCAAAATTAATTAATTAATTAAATTGATATTTCACTAATGTATTTCTGATTTTCAGTCATGACGTTCTCTGTCTTTGTTTCAGTGTTCCTATGTTCTGGACACACGCAAGGTGACGGTTGATATTAGTTATCTTGATCATCTCGATCTCTTTACGCTTCTGTCTCTTTCACAGCTGTTGCTTGTCTCAATGTGTTCTTTCATTCTGTTAATTCATTACATGAAAAAACATGTCCATTTATTTGTATAGTGTATGTAAAGAGATGGACTGTATGTATGTATGTTCAATTTGCGCTATACACTCTTCAAAATGGGTGAAACATAGGTGAACCAATAGGTGAAACATATTCAGTGATTGCTGTCTCGTGATAATACTTGAAGATACAGTAATTGTAATGTGGTTGTGTTTGTGTAGGGAAACCAAAGGCTGCTGTGAGGCAGAAGCCTGACAGGTCACAGGTGTTCAGCGGAGAGTCTATCAGATGTGAGATAGATGAGGGACAAGTCACTGACTGGAAGTACTCCTGGAAACGGGATGGTAATCTGACCCAGACCAACAGAATGGAGCCTGAATTGACACTCGGTCGTACTGGGGAGAACACCAGTGGGGAGTACACATGTGTTGGTAGAAACGCAAGTGGCCAACAGTATTCTGATTGAGTGATCCAGTCAGGTTGACAGTAACTGGTAAGTCAGCACATCTCTTATTCGTATCAGAGCCTTCTTGACCATCACCATGGGCCCCATTTTAATGGTAGAATCTGGGATTTTAGAAACAGTTCAATGGTTAACTCCCTGATTGATTCTCAAAGAATATAACTTATAAATACCCTATGGTTAAATTACTGCACAACTTCACTGTTTGTAAACAATGTCCTTGTAAAGAAATAGGTATGGATTTTTCTTCTTTTTGGCTCAAACTACTATGAGGTTATTCAATATTCTCAGCTTTTATTTGACGGTATTTGTGTACAGATTCAGAAATGATTAGGAAATTTAAATCTGAAGATTGACTTGGCAAGAACTTTACACTTTTTGGTTGGTTTTTGGCAGTATGTTTTGGTTCATTACTGTTGATGAATTGCCATCCAATGAATTTGGAGACATTTGCTTGTACTTGAGCTGACCAGATGTTTTTGTACACGGCAAGGCAAGGCAAGGTAAGTTTATTTGTATAGCACATTTCATACAACAGGGGCAATTCAAAGTGCTCAAACATTATTTGAAAATACAGCAAGAGCAGCATAGTAAGAAAATAAAAGTTACAATGAATAAAAGCAAATATAAGAAGTAAATAGATAAAACATTTAATAAGACAATAGTAATAAAAAAGACATTGATAGAAGTGTTTGTGCTTAATCATAACTGCTGCAAAACAGATTGAAATATTTTAAGGCTTTGGGCCTGTTTGATTTCTTCAGGGAGTTTGTTTGCCAGGAGCAACAGTTAACAAACTGTCAGTAACCATCCTTTTTTAGGATAACTAGTGCTTTGCATCTTGCAGTGAAGCGTCTGTAGTTTGGCTGGTGAAGTACTTTGCGGATGGTAGTCTGACACATTCACACCTACCTTTGGGAGCAGTGGCGGACTCAGGCTGTTTGAAGGGCAGGGGGGGCGAAAAGAAAAAAAAGGCACCTACTGCACAACATGGGACCCCATCAGTGCACATGGTCAAGTTTAGACCATTGTAAGGGCAGCCAATAGGGCACATCCTCTAATTTTGCCACTCAAAAGGGCACTTTATTGCGACGTTTTTCAACTGTGGGGGCACACGGTCAAGTTTAGACCATTGGAGGGGCACCAATAGGGCACATCCTCTCATTTGCGCCACTCAAAAGGGCACTTTAGCCACTCAAAAGGGCATTTTTGCCACTCAAAAGGGCACTTAAGAGAGACTTTTTTCAACCATGGGGGCACCAGGAGGGGCGGTCGCCCCCCCCTGCCCCCCCTGAGTCCGCCAGTGTTTGGGAGTGTTCCTGACAGTGGGACAGACAATGTCTAATCAGTGAAGAAAGTGATTAACTGGTGATAAAACACTTATTAGACAAAACTATTCCATTACAATTATGACTGTATTCCATTGAAGACGGAGTGTATAAAAGGCTGCATGCAGTGCTGTATTTTGTGCCAGTATGTCTGAGTATAATTGATAAACAAAAAATCTTCCTAAAAAATTAAATGTGGGAATCTGTCTGCTTTCTAACAGATAAACCCCAGCCTGTCCTGAGTATCTCTCCCTCGTGGTGGCTAAACCCTGGGGACTCAGTCACTCTGAGTTGTGAAGTTACAGTGCCCTCTACAGGCTGGAGGTTCTCCTGGTACAAGATTGTTCCCTACAGCGATGGGCTACCCTCTCTACCAGACCAGTCTTACTCTCTACAGCTCCTGTCAGACAACACAGATGGAACTGCAGGAATCTCCTCCTACTCTCTCAGATCTGTTGGTCTCACATACACAGGGCGATATGTGTGTAGAGCTGGGAGAGGAGACCCAGTCTATTATACATTCTACAGCCAACCTCAGTTCCTCTGGTCAGGAGGTATGCCTCTTTTCATTATCTGTCCTTCTTCTCTGTTACTGCTGGACTTCTGTATGTCTCTGTCAGTTACAGAATATCTCCCCTTTATCTGGTGGTTCTGTTTCTCTTTGTATCAGGTCTGCATTCTTCAGTATCTCTCAGAGTGAGTAACAACAGAACCCAGCAGTTTTCACTTCAGTCTCTCTCACTGAGCTGTGAGGTCAATTCTACTGGATGGAGACTGAAGAGATATACTAAGACAAGATTGGTATCAGACTGCCAAACCTACTCTGGATTAAGAACAGGATCCACATGTACCATTAAATACACACTTGTGGAGCAGAGTGGAGTGTACTGGTGTGAGTCTGGATCAGGAGAGTACAGCAATGCTGTCAACATCACTGTGCACGGTACGTACATTTTACTACATTTACTAAAATGTTCATAATGTAAATGTTTGATACTGTATGTCATTTAATTTTGTAATTGAATCATCATATTTATCACACAATGCAATATAAGCTCAAGATGTTCATGTATTGTGTGTGCTTACGACAGGATATATTCATTTCAATGTTTCACAGCGAAAAATGTGATCCTGGAGAGCTCTGCTGTTCCTGCGACTGAAGGGGACTCTGTGACTCTGGGCTGTAGATATAGGTATCAGGCCGCTAACTCAAACTCCAAGGCTGATTTTTATAAAGATGGAAGACTCGTCCATGGTTGCCTGGTTGGTCCTCTTGCACTATATCAGTTGTTACAGAAGAAGAATCAATGACAGAACATATCTCTTAAAACCCCAGTATTCCTACAACAACAATGCATAGCTTGTCTGTTGTTTTACGATAAACTGGTAAGACTTTACCTTTACATTACATTTCCTTAATGTGAAATTATGTGGAATGTGGCTCTCTTATAAATTCACTGTATATTTCTGTTTTACCTTGCGCTTCACCATTGAACAGAATTTCCTGAATTTCCCTTTCTTCTTCTTCCCACTAGCATCCCTCTGAGGCTGTGTGACCGAGGCTGTGGAGGTGACCCCGGCCAGGCTCCCCTCAGTCTCTCGCTGGGCAGCGAGGGCCTGGCTCCTCTCCTTCTCCAGGTCGGAGTTGTCACAGACAAGACTCCTCTTCTCCTGCTCCATAACATGGACTTTTCTTTTGAGGTCTCTCTCTCTCTGTCTGCTTTCCTCCACCTCCCTGTCAAGCACCTGAGCCTTCTCAGCTGCCGCCAGCTTGTCCTCCAGGGCCTCTTTCTGCAGGGCCTTGATGTGGTCCTCTGCCTTCCTGGTGGCGTTGGCGGTCTCCAGGAGGGTCGCCTTGACCCCGGCCAGGCTCTCCGAAGTCTCTCGCTGGGCAGCGAGGGCCTGGCTCATCTCCTTCAAGACTCCTCTTCTGCTCAAGACAAGACTCCTCTTCTCCTGCTCCATAACATGGACTTTTCTTTTGAGGTCTCTCTCTCTCTGTCTGCTTTTCTCCACCTCCCTGTCAAGCACCTGAGCCTTCTCAGCTGCCGCCAGCTTGTCCTCCAGGGCCTCTTTCTGCAGGGCCTTGATGTGGTCCTCTGCCTCCCTGGTGGCGTTGGCGGTCTCCAGGAGGGTCGCCTTGACCCCGGCCAGGCTCTCCGAAGTCTCTCGCTGGGCAGCGAGGGCCTGGCTCATCTCCTTCAAGACTCCTCTTCTGCTCAAGACAAGACTCCTCTTCTCCTGCTCCATAACATGGACTTTTCTTTTGAGGTCTCTCTCTCTCTGTCTGCTTTTCTCCACCTCCCTGTCAAGCACCTGAGCCTTCTCAGCTGCCGCCAGCTTGTCCTCCAGGGCCTCTTTCTGCAGGGCCTTGATGTGGTCCTCTGCCTCCCTGGTGGCGTTGGCGGTCTCCAGGAGGGTCGCCTTGACCCCGGCCAGGCTCCCCTCAGTCTCTCGCTGCGCAGCGAGGGCCTGGCTCCTCTCCTTCTCCAGGTCAGAGTTGTCACAGACGAGGCTCCTCTTTTCTTGCTCCATATCGTGGAGCTTTTGGAGGAGGCCTTTCTCTCTCTGTTGGCCCTCCTCCACCTCCTCCCTCGCTCTCTCCAACTCCGCCTTTGCCAGAGCGCTGCTGGCCTTCTCCGCCTCCAGCTCAGAGTCCTTGGACTCCAGCTCAGAGTCCTTGGCCTCCACCACGGCCCTGCATTTCTCCTTCTCCTCCTCCAGCCCAGAGTCCTTGGCCTCCAGCTCAGAGTCCTTGGCCACGGCCCTCCACTTGGCCTTCACCACGGCCCTCCATTTCTCCTTCTCCTCCTCCAGCTTCCTCTGAGCGCTCCTGCTCATGACTACGATATAAGAAACGGAAGGAAGAGAATATGAAATTACGTATTTTATATTTATATATTATTATTATAGAATGACTTGTCCCCTATGAGTTCATGGATGACTGTGAGGCTGTTTGAACTTCAAAAGTGACTGACGTATAGATATTGCGCGACATTGTGATCGAAGCATCAGTTGTAAGTAAGTAAGTAAGTAAGTAAGTAACGTGCCAACGTGCCAAAAATCTGTATCCTTGTTGTATTTCTACCTTCCTAAATGATGGCTAGGACGTCGGGTTATAAAGCAAAAGCTTCTTTATATTAAAAAATCTGTTGGCATACACTTTTGAGCACTTTCAAACAATAAACGAGTTATTGGATGTTCACTTTAATTCTGGACGTTACAATTTGCATTTCTCAAAAACCAACAAACTAAACTGTCAACTTCTATGACGTCTTGCCGCAAGGCCTTCTGGGACCAAATAAAGTGAATCATTTAACCTAAAAAGTTAAAACACTCTATTAATACAGACGGGCCGTCAAGCCCATAGACTTTTACTTGTCAAGGCACATTTTTAAAGCGCAAATCTGTAATTCAAGACTCTCCGGTAATTTACACACAAGGCTCACGTTGATCTCTACTCAGCGCGCGCGCACACACACACACACACACACACACACACACACACACACACACGCACACGCACACGCACACGCACACGCACACGCACACGCACATGCATGCACACACACACACACACACACACACACGCACACACACACACACACACACACACACACACACCTCTGGGTTCTGCTCTGTGGGCCAGAGATTCGGTTAAGGTGATGTCGTCATCGGGAAACTCCTTTTCAAGCTGCCAAGCAGACTGGAAATTGAAGTCATCTCCCTGGTTCTTCTTCTTATTTGGCATTTCTATAACTTTCTACAAACATCTGAACAAGGAAGAGAATGTGAAATAACGTATTTTATATTTATATATAATTATTATAGAATGACTTGTCCCCTATGAGTTCAAGGATGACTGTGAGGCTGTTTGAACTTCCAAAGTGACTGACGTTGATATTGCGTGACATTGTGATTGAAGCATCAGTTGCAGGAGCAACGTGCCAAAAAACCATGATCCTTTTCGTATTTCTACCTTCAAAAAATATGGCTAGGACGTCGGGTTGTAAAGAAAAAGCTTCTTTATATAAGAATCTCTGTTGGCATTGACACTTTTGATCACTTTCAAACAATAAACGAGCTAGACTTTGACACTCAGCGGAGTCAGCGCTCGCGCGCACACACACCCGCGCAGCCACATCCAGACCCCCGCCCCACACACACACACACACACACACACACACACACACACACACACACACACACACGCACCCGCGCAGCCACACCCAGACTCCATTTTTAAAACATCTTTAAATCCATGAGGTCTAGGGCCTATATACCCATCAATAGTTCACACTGCAGCAACAGCAGCATCACATCCGAGACACAGTGCCAACTAAGTTACAGTAATAAATTATTACTTCATAAATTATCACTTCATTGATGTTCTACTACCAGTAGATGTCGCTGTTTGAACACATTCCTGAGACTAACATTCACATTTTTAGCAGGAATTTCACCATCACCAAACTAGTTAGCCTATTTACAACCTGTTACATAATCATTATCCAAAGATATCGTACTCACGTAACCTCTTCAGTGTCTCTGTACCAACTGCTAAAACCATCTGTTGTTCTACTCTCACCTTCTAGAATATCACCTGGCAACCCCTTTATGACATCATCACTCTGTGATCATCATCTTCAAGGACCCCAATTGAAATAAGCCAGTGGCTTTCTTGGGTTTTTATCCTTTTAGTTGACCTTGTATGTAATATGTACTTTCATGTACCTACTTCTGCAAATCTTCTAATAAAGTTTTCAATCAATCAATCAATCAATCAATCTGTCAGGACCTTCCTGCACCCAATGCACCCTTGGAACCCTCCAATGATGTCACTCTGACATGTAGCCTAATGTTACCATGACAACCCAGCAAAACACAATTTATAATTTTCTGGGTTGTCAAAATGACATGGTTATTATTGCTAAAAGATGGAGGAAGTGTCATAACTGCAACAAGTTCCTCAAATTCATTGTAATAATAATAATAATAATACATTAGACTTAAATAGCCCTTTTCTAGACACTCAAAGACGCTTATGTAGTACAACTACAGTAGGCTTTACATACATAAACATTTTCAGTGTTGAAAAAATACTATTAGAGGCCAACAAGAGTATTCAAGTAATCCACTCATGTGTAACCAAACAATTATACAAACTTCTCCTTATCCTACCTAGTCAGCCCAAAGTAAAACTAAATGTTGCGTATGGGCCATATCAGATAATAAATAACCTGAAAACATAGCTATCCATTTGAACCTTATCAGCCACTTAAGTTAAGGAAAGTCTCATGAGAAACTCATGTTTACCAATTATTTGGTCTTGGGAATGTTAATTTACACCGACAGAACAACTTGAATATTCTCTGTTTAGTGTCAAAATAGATAGAATTGTATTTTTTCCCCAAAAACATCCAATCAATGGCTTGGTCACAGATGTTATAATATATATATATATATATATATATAAGGAAGACAAGTGGATACAGTACTTACCAAGGTGCCATCTTTCTGCAACTGCCTGTCTTCCAGAATGTTGGCACACCCAAGACTCTAACTCCACTATGATCACCCATCATGACATCAACAGCCAGCCAGCATAATGTAGGGTTACTTTTTTGTTTGTTAATATTTGTAAACTCCCAAAAAGATAGTTTTGACTGATCTACTGAACATCTACAAGATTAACAGGGCTGCCAAGTTTCACCAAAAGTTTGGAGTGAGATTTTTTGGCGGTGGAGCGACCCAAAACTGTGCACGTTTTGGCAGCGGCAGCCCCTCTCTCCCACCCAATTATTTGTGCTAGTTTCCTGCAATTTTACATGTTGTTCATAATAAACCAGCACAAGAAATGAAAATAATTTACATTTTATAAAACAAGAAAACAATTCAGACAATATATCATATTTATGAAATCTTAATAAACAAATACAGTAGCCTACAGACTCTAAAAGAAAAATTGGCCCCATCAACAGGACTCAGCCCCTTGGTCAGCAGCAGAAAGACCCATGGTCATCATCTTATATACAGTGCATTGCTCATAGATGGCTATCATGTTATACAGTACATACCAGGGTTTTTCCTGGGTCAGAATGAGGGCTTGGTGGGTGATTTTGTCCATTTTTTTTGAGGGACCCCCAATTGTTGTATTTGTATTGTAAATTGTAATTATTAATAATTATTATTAATGTACCTGATTATGTTACAGTAGAGAAACAAAAAACAGTGTGAGACACTGTCATGAGGCCCAACAGTATCATGGTGCAGAGATTCAGTTGTGTGTTTAGGTTGAACATCCATTGCAGCCTGTATCCATACATCAAGTTCATCTTGAAATTCCATAAAACGTTTAATTTTTGGTTCATACCAGTCCGTCTGGTCGTACCCTTTCTCCTCCTCAGGGTGAAGCACTTGCACTGATTTATGAAGTCGTTTGAATTAATTGAGATTTGTATTGAACACATCCATACGATTGACAACATTTTCAACATCATTCTCTTGCATCAGAGCTTTTATTTCCTTCATTTTTCTTGTCAAAGCACTCAGATTCCCTCTGCGTGTCCCAATTAATTAATTTAGTTAATGTTTCATTTGCATTTTGAATTGGACCTTCGTCCGGTTTTGTGTTACTTTCGACGTCCATTACGTCGCACAAGTCCTCTATTTAGATAGATAGAGCCGTAATGTTGTTTTATTGCATGGAACAACGTGACAGTTTTATATTGACGGTGAAAAGCAGCGCTTTTACGTAAGCGCTTGAGGTACGTACGCGCTTGAATTCCTTCCCGCCCCAATTATTCAATTGTCGGCTTTGACAGACATCCACGTTAATTATCAACACTTCACAAGCGCTTCCATCAAACATCAAACATTGTATCAAACAATTTGTCCCAGGGCAGAGCAGAGCTTGGGCATTTCAGCTTTGTTCTACTCACGAAACGATGGTCATATAGCGCGTTCTGTGATCCACTTGCGTTGTCCTTCCAAACAATAGATACAAAGTTTTCGAGCAGGTGCGTAAAGTTTCCACTTGAATGCACTTGCGTTGTCCTTCCAAAACAATAGAGCGAAAGCTTCAACTTAACAATCAATTGTTATTTCTCGCCGTGAGAAATAGAGATGCGGCGTGAGAGCGTGAGAACTGGTTGAAATGCGTGAGTCTCACGGCGATTGCGTGAGACTTGGCAGCTAATGCTCTTTAGAGAAGTAGGCTACCTACAAAAACCTTCTGATGCCAAAAGCGCTCTCTCTTTGTTTCTCTCTCTCTCTCTCTCACACACACACACACACACACACACACACACACACACACACACACACACACACACCCCCCCACACACACACACACACACACGCACGCACGCACGCACGCACGCACGCACACACACACACACACACACACACACACACACACACACACACACACACACACACACACACACACACACACATACATACTTTTCTCAATACACATATCCCATGCCATTTTTAACAAAAACACAATGCAAGAATGATGAAATGATTGGCTACATGATAGAAGAGACGCTCTATCATAGCCTAAGCCAACAATATCAGAAAAGGACCACCTAAAAGGAAAACAGAATATTCAGGCACCAGATGACCAATCAAAATATAATGTAATATAATGCAATATAAGGCTCTCAGGCATTCTGTACTTTCAAATATGTATTCTCCTTGAGCAGTCAACATCAACTATCAGCTATTTCGCTAGCGAAAACGAAAGCTAACTTAACCCGCCACCACGTCGGCGCAGTGCCGCAATTGCAGTTTTGTCGGAGGCGGCCGCCTCATAATTCTCTATGCAGGAAAAACCCTGCATATGCACTACCAAACGTGGTCCAATTGTAATATCTGCCAACAACTCAATTGTTGCTTGGGCCTACCTTATTTGAAGAGAAGCTCACATCACCTTTCTAGGACGCAAACCGGTTAATCACCACATGTCTTAGAATTAATGATAATGATTTTATACATATATGCATCATAATGCATCACAGCACTGGCAGTGTCTACACATCAACATCCATCACAGACATAATGCAATAAAACCATGGGCACACACACACACACGCACACACACACACGCACACACAGACACACACGCACACGCACACGCACACACAGACACACACACACACACACACACACACACACAGACACTCACACACCACACACTCTCACACACACACACAGTCACGCACTCACACTCACACACACTCACACACACACACACACACACACACACACACACACACACACACACACACACACACACCCCAGGCCTCTCTGCGCCCCCTATATGCAGCCCTGGTCCCTGTGGTCTTAAGCGATCATTTTCCAATAAGGAGGATCAAAGCAAAGCCATGTACAGAACCCTGTAATACACACTTCTGAAAACCAGGATAGATAAACTGTTGACCTCCTCCTTCCCTCCTTCCCTCCTTCCCTCCATCCCTCCATCCACCCCTCCCTGCCACATCCCTCTCTCCATCCCTCCCTACCACATCCACCCACCCCTGAATACCATACTCCATAGAATAGAAATAAGTACAAACATGAGTTTATCCCCCTCCCTCCCTCCCTCCATCCCTCCCTCCCACATCCCTCCCTCCATCCCTCCCTTCACCCCTCCCTCCCTCCCACATCCACCTACACCTGAATACCACACTCCATAGAATAGAAATGAGTGCAGAAATATGAGTTTATCCCCCTCCCTCCCTATCTTCCACCTCCCAGCGTCCCTCCCTCTCTCCCTCTCTATCTTCTACCTCCCAGCCTCCCTCCCTCCCTCTCTCCCTCTCTCCCTACCTATCTTTCACCTCCCAGCCTCCCTCCCTCTCTCCCTCCCTATCTTCCACCTCCCAGCCTCCCTCGCCTTTGCAATACAATATTCTATACAGAAATAGTTTACCCCTCTCCCCCCCCTCCCTCTCTCCCTCTCACCCCCCCCCCCCTGTCTCTGGTTACCATGGTGAACATTAACAAGTTACTGTAAGATCCTGAGATGTAGAGGCATTGATTGGCCTCCTTGAAGATGGTCAAAACACCCACCCACACACCTAACCACACACACACACACACACACACACACACACACACACACACCTAACCACACACACATGCACCCACGTCTTGCTTGCTATGTCTCCCTCTTATTAGAAGCAGTGTCAGAGTGTGTGCGTGTGTGTGTGTGTGTGTGTGTGTGTGTGTGTGTGTGCATGTGTGTGTGTGTGTGTGTCTGTGTCTGTGTTTCTGTGTGTGTGTGTCTGTGTGTGTGTGTGTGTCTGTGTGTGTGTGTGTGTGTGTGTGTGTCTGTGCGTGTGTGTGTGTGTGTGTCTGTGTGTGTCTGAATGTGTGACTGTCTGTGTGTGTGTGTTAATGCTGCCTGTTAAACACATGATTAGTAGAGCCTTGTTCTGCAGTGTGGGGGCGACAGGCGGACCTGTCTGTCTGACTGACCCTCCTCTAATGAACCTGTCTGTCTGTCTGACCCTCCTCTAATGGACCTGTCTGTCTGTCTGACCCTAATCTAATGAACCTGCCTGTCTGACCTTCCTCTAATGGACCTGTCTGTCTGTCTGACCCTCCTCTAATAGACCTGTCTGTCTGTCTGACCCTCCTCTAACGGACCTGTCTGTCTGTCTGACCCTCCTCTAATGGACCTGTCTGTCAGTCCTGTCTGTGTCTCCTCCAACCCCTGGACATGACGCTGGCCACCCCCCCAAGGCAGCAAACCTAGGGGAAACACTGATCTTGTTTTATTTATGATATCGTATCGTGACTGTATCGTATCGTGAACCCCTGTATCGAGAGGTGCATCGTATCGTGAGTTGAGTGTATCGTCCCATCCCTAATACGAACTCATGCTCATTATGTGACATGCCCTAATGCTTTGGTCCTCATAGCGGGATCCGACGTAATGATTTTCCTTTCTTTTCTTTTGTTGTGATTCTCAAACAACGTTGAAACGTAGTTCCGTGTTTCAAAAGAAAAGTCTGAACATTTTGATTGGTTGCCGATATGAGGACCAAAGCAGTAGAATGTGTCACATACAATGGGGGAAATCAGTATTGAACACATCGATATTTTGTCCAGCAAATGTATTTCCAATGAGTCTATTCAAGTGAAGTTTGCACCAGACTTTGGTATTAACTCAAACAATCCAGACAAAAAATCTAAACATTTAAGTCCGTAAATAAAGTTATGTGGAATAAAGTGGAATGAAACAGGAAAAAAGTATTGAACACGAGTGGAGAAGCCTTTGTTTGTAATGACAGCTTCAAGGTGCTTTCTGTATGAAGTAACTAATCGCCTGCAGTATTCAGGTGTGATTTTGGCCCATTCCTCTACACAGATTGTCTTTAAATATGCTGGTGAGGCTGAACTGCTCCCTGTTGCCGGTGTCTGTTCCTACCTTGGTTGTGCTTGTTATACCTGGTCCTAAGTAGTGGTTACTACAGTACATAGCAATGTTTTCTTTTTAGCTGCTAGGTAGCTACCAACACGATGGTGGCAAACGTGTTATTATTCAGAGCGATTTTCTCCATTTGAGGTGTACGAACATTCAAGTAAGCATATCTTCAACTATTTTCAGATTGTATGACACATCATTTGAAAGCTTACAATCAGCACTTTCATAATCTAAAGAACGGAAAAAATGACCGTTCCCTACTTGGAGACATTATTACCAGACCCTGTCACATATATCTGTTTTTTTGTTCAGGTAATCTGGTGTCACATGGTAGGCCTAACCTTAGTAGATGTTTAGTAAAAGTAGACTATTAACAGTATAGAGCTTAGATGGCGAACACTCAGCTACACACTATGGCCTTCCATTCCAGTCTTACTGGTTCTGCAAAATATTCAGACAGGCATTGATGTTGGAATGCCAGTTAATGTTGATGTGTCCTGTCCTGGTAGTTATGCTACTACTGTTTGGCTAATCCATGGGAGGGTATTTGATTGGGAGTTTATTTTATTGTTTGATTCATTTGATTGGGTAAAAGTATGCATGCAGAGGGTGATTGGCTTAGATAGAAATGGGGGCGGGCTTAATGGAGGTAATCTGGGTGGCAGGGAATCGGAATGACAGTGTGAAGAGAGATGGGAGTTGGTAAGGAGTTCTGTATGATTGTGTAGCTTGTTAAATCTTTTTCTGTTAGTTTGTTCACTGTTTATTTACATGTACTGATATCAATGTGTTGTGTTTAGTTTTACAATCTGTTTAATAGATGAAGAAGGAAACCAAACCGAATTGTGTCAGTCTCATCATTTCACCCGTACTGCCGGAGCAAGCAGAGGATTCGCCATCAGCTAACTAGAGGGAGAGCTGAACAACTACAGTAATCTGCACATAGGAAGGGATAGTTATTCATGTGACTGCTGTGGTATGTATGTTTTTAATGTAATGAATTCCCTTCTGAAAGGCACACCAGATTGACCTGCTCACAGCTTTGCAGCTAGATTGTTTGGGAGAAGGACAGTACTACATAACTAGCCAAGAAGCTTTCAGGAACTGACACAAGGTCAGCTACATGGCAAGAGCTGCCACATTATCAACAATCTGAGGGTGATTATGACATTGTCCCTGCAGGGTGGGGGAATATTTAGCATCTGCGTTTTTAGACATCAACCCATGATACATTGCTTTTAAACCAGTGATACTCAACCCTGGAACACCGCAGTGGGTCCATGTTTGTGCCCCAGTCTAGCGCTATCACAGCCTAGTGAACTAATCAACTGATCTTCAAAACCTTGAATCACACCTGAATCAGGTGTGTCACTGCTGAGCTGGGTCAAAAACTTGTAGTGCTATGGCCCTCCAGGGCCGGTATTCAGGCTCACTGTTTTCACACTGATCTCACATCTGTAGTCTTGCTTCATCCCCCTTGTCTGTTCAACTTAAGAGGAAGGAACTAAAGCAGAAGTTAGTGAGAAAATGTTTTTGTTTAACTTGAATGTTGAACTTTTCACAAAGCCACAGTGCTCTCTCTCTCTCTCTCTCTCTCTCTCTCTTTCACCATCTCTCTGTTTCCCTCTTTCATACTACAGAGGCGTGATCTTGGTCTGAGAATATGGGAAGTAGAGGAGTGAGAAGATGCACGTCGCTTAGAGAGTCACTCATCGAAGCCAGGAGAGAATGAAGCACACCTTGCTCTGTGTGCTACTACTCTGTGAGTACTGTGTTTGTCAGTTGGCAAGAGTGATGTAAGAGAGGTTAATTGTTTGGAAAGTGAGAGTGAATACTGAATACATAGATAACTCCAGTAGCGGTCTGTGTGTTGCTCTGCGAGTACTGTGTTTTTAGTGAGAGTGAGCTGTTTAATCAGTGTCATCTCTGTGAGGTTGTAAACCAGACGCCAGTGGGGTTGATCAGTGTGGTGTACTGTACAGTAGATTAAGACAGGTCACACCCTATCAATGACAATGAATGCAGCATGCTTGCATATGTTGTGATTATATGGGTATTATTGATTATTATAATTATTGAAGATTGATTGATTTTCTGTCACAACATCTACCCTGCTGTCTACAGTTCTTTGTGCATAGTTTGGATGCTGATTAAAGTAAAAGGTACGAGTAAAGACACACGATGACCACATAAGATGGCTTAGGTATTAGAAAATGGCATGATATTTCACTATTGTATTTCAGATTTTCAGTCATGACGTTCTCTGTCTTTGTTTCAGTGTTCCTATGTTCTGGACACACGCAAGGTGATGGTTGATATTAGTTCTCTTGATCATCTCGATCTCTTTATGCTTCTGTCTCTTTCACAGCTGTTGCTTGTCTCAATGTGTTCTTCTTTCATTCTGTTAATTCATTACATGAAAAAACATGTCCATTTATTTGTATAGTGTATGTAAAGAGATGGACTGTATGTAGTATGTTCAATTTGCGCTATACACTCTTCAAAATGGGTGAAACATAGGTGAACCAATAGGTGAAACATATTCAGTGATTACTGTCTCGTGATAATACTTGAAGACACAGTAATTGTAATGTGGTTGTGTTTGTGTAGGGAAACCAGAGGCTGCTGTGAGGCAGCCTGACAGGTCACAGGTGTTCAGCGGAGAGTCTATCAGATGTGAGATAGATGAGGGACAAGTCACTGACTGGAAGTACTCCTGGAAACGGGATGGTAATCTGACCCAGACCAACAGAATGGAGCCTGAATTGACACTCGGTCGTACTGGGGAGAACACCAGTGGGGAGTACACATGTGTTGGTAGAAACGCAAGTGGCCAACAGTATTCTGATTGAGTGATCCAGTCAGGTTGACAGTAACTGGTAAGTCAGCACATCTCTTATTCGTATCAGAGCCTTCTTGACCATCACCATGGGCCCCATTTTAATGGTAGAATCTGGGATTTTAGAAACAGTTCAATGGTTAACTCCCTGATTGATTCTCAAAGAATATAACTTATAAATACCCTATGGTTAAATTACTGCACAACTTCACTGTTTGTAAACAATGTCCTTGTAAAGAAATAGGTATGGATTTTTCTTCTTTTTGGCTCAAACTACTATGAGGTTATTCAATATTCTCAGCTTTTATTTGACGGTATTTGTGTACAGATTCAGAAATGATTAGGAAATTTAAATCTGAAGATTGACTTGGCCAGTCAAGAACTTTACACTTTTTGGTTGTTTTTTGGCAGTATGTTTTGGTTCATTACTGTTGATGAATTGCCATCCAATGAATTTGGAGACATTTGCTTGTACTTGAGCTGACCAGATGTTTTTGTACACGGCAAGGCAAGGCAAGGCAAGGCAAGGCAAGTTTATTTGTATAGCACATTTCATACAACAGGGGCAATTCAAAGTGCTCAAACATTATTTGAAAATACAGCAAGAGCAGCATAGTAAGAAAATAAAAGTTACAATGAATAAAAGCAAATATAAGAAGTAAATAGATAAAACGTTTAATAAGACAATAGTAATAAAAAGACATTGATAGAAGTGTTTGTGCTTAATCATAACTGCTGCAAATCAGATTTAAATATTTTAAGGCTTTGGGCCTGTTTGATTTCTTCAGGGAGTTTGTTTGCCAGGAGCAACAGTTAACAACCTGTAAGTAACCATCCTTTTTGAGGATAACTAGTGCTTTGCATCTTGCAGTGAAGCTTCTGTAGTTTGGCTGGTGAAGTACTTTGCGGATGGTAGTCTGACACATTCACACCTACCTTTGGGAGCAGTGGCGGACTCAGGCTGTTTGAAGGGCAGGGGGGGCGAAAAGAAAAAAAAGGCACCTACTGCACAACATGGGACCCCATCAGTGCACATGGTCAAGTTTAGACCATTGTAAGGGCAGCCAATAGGGCACATCCTCTAATTTTGCCACTCAAAAGGGCACTTTAGTGCGACGTTTTTCAACTGTGGGGGCACACGGTCAAGTTTAGACCATTGGAGGGGCACCAATAGGGCACACCCTCTCATTTTCGCCACTCAAAAGGGCATTTTTGCCACTCAAAAGGGCACTTAAGAGAGACTTTTTTCAACCATGGGGGCACCAGGAGGGGCGGTCGCCCCCCCTGCCCCCCCCTTGAGTCCGCCAGTGTTTGGGAGTGTTCCTGACAGTGGGACAGACAATGTCTAATCAGTGAAGAAAGTGATTAACTGGTGATAAAACACTTATTAGACAAAACTATTCCATTACAATTATGACTGTATTCCATTGAAGACGGAGTGTATAAAAGGCTGCATGCAGTGCTGTATTTTGTGCCAGTATGTCTGAGTATAATTGATAAACAAAAAATCTTCCTAAAAAATTAAATGTGGGAATCTGTCTGCTTTCTAACAGATAAACCCCAGCCTGTCCTGAGTATCTCTCCCTCGTGGTGGCTAAACCCTGGGGACTCAGTCACTCTGAGTTGTGAAGTTACAGTGCCCTCTACAGGCTGGAGGTTCTCCTGGTACACGATTGTTCCCTACAGCGATGGGCTACCCTCTCTACCAGACCAGTCTTACTCTCTACAGCTCCTGTCAGACAACACAGATGGAACTGCAGGAATCTCCTCCTACTCTCTCAGATCTGTTGGTCTCACATACACAGGGCGATATGTGTGTAGAGCTGGGAGAGGAGACCCAGTCTATTATACATTCTACAGCCAACCTCAGTTCCTCTGGTCAGGAGGTATGCCTCTTTTCATTATCTGTCCTTCTTCTCTGTTACTGCTGGACTTCTGTATGTCTCTGTCAGTTACAGAATATCTCCCCTTTATCTGGTGGTTCTGTTTCTCTTTGTATCAGGTCGGTATTCTTCAGTATCTCTCAGGGTGAGTAACAACAGAACCCAGCAGTTTTCACTTCAGTCTCTCTCACTGAGCTGTGAGGTCAATTCTACTGGATGGAGACTGAAGAGTTATACTAAGACAAGATTGGTATCAGACTGCCAAACCTACTCTGGATTAAGAACAGGATCCACATGTACCATTAAATACACACTTGTGGAGCAGAGTGGAGTGTACTGGTGTGAGTCTGGATCAGGAGAGTACAGCAATGCTGTCAACATCACTGTGCACGGTACGTACATTTTACTACATTTACTAAAATGTTCATAATGTAAATGTTTGATACTGTATGTCATTTAATTTTGTAATTGAATCATCATATTTATCACACAATGCAATATAAGCTCAAGATGTTCATGTATTGTGTGCGCTTACGACAGGATATATTCATTTCAATGTTTCACAGCAAAAAATGTGATCCTGGAGAGCTCTGCTGTTCCTGCGACTGAAGGGGACTCTGTGACTCTGGGCTGTAGATATAGGTATCAGGCCGCTAACTCAAACTCCAAGGCTGATTTTTATAAAGATGGAAGACTCGTCCATGGTTGCCTGGTTGGTCCTCTTGCACTATATCAGTTGTTACAGAAGAAGAATCAATGACAGAACATATCTCTTAAAACCCCAGTATTCCTACAACAACAATGCATAGCTTGTCTGTTGTTTTACGATAAACTGGTAAGACTTTACCTTTACATTACATTTCCTTAATGTGAAATTATGTGGAATGTGGCTCTCTTATAAATTCACTGTATATTTCTGTTTTACCTTGCGCTTCACCATTGAACAGAATTTCCTGAATTTCCCTTTCTTCTTCTTCCCACTAGCATCCCTCTGAGGCTGTGTGACCGAGGCTGTGGAGGTGACCCCGGCCAGGCTCCCCTCAGTCTCTCGCTGGGCAGCGAGGGCCTGGCTCCTCTCCTTCTCCAGGTCGGAGTTGTCACAGACAAGACTCCTCTTCTCCTGCTCCATAACATGGACTTTTCTTTTGAGGTCTCTCTCTCTCTGTCTGCTTTCCTCCACCTCCCTGTCAAGCACCTGAGCCTTCTCAGCTGCCGCCAGCTTGTCCTCCAGGGCCTCTTTCTGCAGGGCCTTGATGTGGTCCTCTGCCTCCCTGGTGGCGTTGGCGGTCTCCAGGAGGGTCGCCTTGACCCCGGCCAGGCTCTCCGAAGTCTCTCGCTGGGCAGCGAGGGCCTGGCTCATCTCCTTCAAGACTCCTCTTCTGCTCAAGACAAGACTCCTCTTCTCCTGCTCCATAACATGGACTTTTCTTTTGAGGTCTCTCTCTCTCTGTCTGCTTTTCTCCACCTCCCTGTCAAGCACCTGAGCCTTCTCAGCTGCCGCCAGCTTGTCCTCCAGGGCCTCTTTCTGCAGGGCCTTGATGTGGTCCTCTGCCTCCCTGGTGGCGTTGGCGGTCTCCAGGAGGGTCGCCTTGACCCCGGCCAGGCTCTCCGAAGTCTCTCGCTGGGCAGCGAGGGCCTGGCTCATCTCCTTCAAGACTCCTATTCTGCTCAAGACAAGACTCCTCTTCTCCTGCTCCATAACATGGACTTTTCTTTTGAGGTCTCTCTCTCTCTGTCTGCTTTTCTCCACCTCCCTGTCAAGCACCTGAGCCTTCTCAGCTGCCGCCAGCTTGTCCTCCAGGGCCTCTTTCTGCAGGGCCTTGATGTGGTCCTCTGCCTCCCTGGTGGCGTTGGCGGTCTCCAGGAGGGTCGCCTTGACCCCGGCCAGGCTCCCCTCAGTCTCTCGCTGCGCAGCGAGGGCCTGGCTCCTCTCCTTCTCCAGGTCGGAGTTGTCACAGACGAGGCTCCTCTTTTCTTGCTCCATATCGTGGAGCTTTTGGAGGAGGCCTTTCTCTCTCTGTCGGCCCTCCTCCACCTCCTCCCTCGCTCTCTCCAACTCCGCCTTTGCCAGAGCGCTGCTGGCCTTCTCCGCCTCCAGCTCAGAGTCCTTGGACTCCAGCTCAGAGTCCTTGGCCTCCAGCTCAGAGTCCTTGGCCTCCACCACGGCCCTGCATTTCTCCTTCTCCTCCTCCAGCCCAGAGTCCTTGGCCTCCAGCTCAGAGTCCTTGGCCACGGCCCTCCACTTGGCCTTCACCACGGCCCTCCATTTCTCCTTCTCCTCCTCCAGCTTCCTCTGAGCGCTCCTGCTCATGACTACGATATAAGAAACGGAAGGAAGAGAATATGAAATTACGTATTTTATATTTATATATTATTATTATAGAATGACTTGTCCCCTATGAGTTCATGGATGACTGTGAGGCTGTTTGAACTTCAAAAGTGACTGACGTATAGATATTGCGCGACATTGTGATCGAAGCATCAGTTGTAAGTAAGTAAGTAAGTAAGTAAGTAAGTAACGTGCCAACGTGCCAAAAATCTGTATCCTTGTTGTATTTCTACCTTCCTAAATGATGGCTAGGACGTCGGGTTATAAAGCAAAAGCTTCTTTATATTAAAAAATCTGTTGGCATACACTTTTGAGCACTTTCAAACAATAAACGAGTTATTGGATGTTCACTTTAATTCTGGACGTTACAATTTGCATTTCTCAAAAACCAACAAACTAAACTGTCAACTTCTATGACGTCTTGCCGCAAGGCCTTCTGGGACCAATTAAAGTGAATCATTTAACCTAAAAAGTTAAAACACTCTATTAATACAGGCGGGCCGTCAAGCCCATAGACTTTTACTTGTCAAGGCACATTTTTAAAGCGCAAATCTGTAATTCAAGACTCTCCGGTAATTTACACACAAGACTCACGTTGATCTCTACTCAGCGCGTGCACACACACACACACACACTTACACACACACACACACACACGCACACGCACACGCACGCGCACACGCACACGCACATGCATGCACACACACACACACACACACACACACACGCACACACACACACACACACACACACACACACACACACACACACACCTCTGGGTTCTGCTCTGTGGGCCAGAGATTCGGTTAAGGTGATGTCGTCATCGGGAAACTCCTTTTCAAGCTGCCAAGCAGACTGGAAATTGAAGTCATCTCCCTGGTTCTTCTTCTTATTTGGCATTTCTATAACTTTCTACAAACATCTGAACAAGGAAGAGAATGTGAAATGACGTATTTTATATTTATATATAATTATTATAGAATGACTTGTCCCCTATGAGTTCAAGGATGACTGTGAGGCTATTTGAACTTCCAAAGTGACTGACGTTGATATTGCGTGACATTGTGATTGAAGCATCAGTTGCAGGAGCAACGTGCCAAAAAACCATGATCCTTTTCGTATTTCTACCTTCAAAAAATATGGCTAGGACGTCGGGTTGTAAAGAAAAAGCTTCTTTATATAAGAATCTCTGTTGGCATTGACACTTTTGATCACTTTCAAATAATAAACGAGCTAGACTTTGACACTCAGCGGAGTCAGCGCTCGCGCGCACACACACCCGCGCAGCCACATCCAGATCCCCGCCTTACACACACACACACACACACACACACACACACACACACACACACACACACACACACACACACACGCACCCGCGCAGCCACACCCAGACTCCATTTTTTAAACATCTTTAAATCCATGAGGTCTAGGGCCTATATACCCATCAATAGTTCACACTGCAGCAACAGCAGCATCACATCCGAGACACAGTGCCAACTAAGTTACAGTAATAAATTATTACTTCATAAATTATCACTTCATTGATGTTCTACTACCAGTAGATGTCGCTGTTTGAACACATTCCTGAGACTAACATTCACATTTTTAGCAGGAATTTCACCATCACCAAACTAGTTAGCCTATTTACAACCTGTTACATAATCATTATCCAAAGATATCGTACTCACGTAACCTCTTCAGTGTCTCTGTACCAACTGCTAAAACCATCTGTTGTTCTACTCTCACCTTCTAGAATATCACCTGGCAACCCCTTTATGACATCATCACTCTTCCTGCACCCAATGCACCCTTGGAACCCTCCAATGATGTCACTCTGACATGTAGCCTAATGTTACCATGACAACCCAGCAAAATGTAAACACAATTAATAATTTTCTGGGTTGTCAAAATGACATGGTTATTTTTGCTAAAAGATGGAGGAAGTGTCATAACTGCAACAAGTTCCTCAAATTCATTGTAATAATAATAATAATAATAATACATTAGACTTAAATAGCCCTTTTCTAGACACTCAAAGACGCTTATGTAGTACAACTACAGTAGGCTTTACATACATAAACATTTTCAGTGTTGAAAAAATACTATTAGAGGCCAACAAGAGTATTCAAGTAATCCACTCATGTGTAACCAAACAATTATACAAACTTCTCCTTATCCTACCTAGTCAGCCCAAAGTAAAACTAAATGTTGCGTATGGGCCATATCAGATAATAAATAACCTGAAAACATAGCCATCCATTTGAACCTTATCAGCCACCTAAGTTAAGGAAAGTCTCATGAGAAACTCATGTTTACCAATTATTTGGTCTTGGGAATGTTAATTTACACCGACAGAACAACTTGAATATTCTCTGTTTAGTGTCAAAATAGATAGAATTGTATTTTTTCCCCAAAAACATCCAATCAATGGCTTGGTCACAGATGTTATAATATATATATATATATAAGGAAGACAAGTGGATACAGTACTTACCAAGGTGCCATCTTTCTGCAACTGCCTGTCTTCCAGAATGTTGGCACACCCAAGACTCTAACTCCACTATGATCACCCATCATGACATCAACAGCCAGCCAGCATAATGTAGGGTTACTTTTTTGTTTGTTAATATTTGTAAACTCCCAAAAAGATAGTTTTGACTGATCTACTGAACATCTACATGATTAACAGGGCTGCCAAGTTTCACCAAAAGTTTGGAGTGAGATTTTTTGGCGGTGGAGCGACCCAAAACTGTGCACGTTTTGGCAGCGGCAGCCCCTCTCTCCCCCCCAATTATTTGTGCTAGTTTCCTGCAATTTTACATGTTGTTCATAATAAACCAGCACAAGAAATGAAAATAATTTACATTTTATAAAACAAGAAAACAATTCAGACAATATATCATATTTATGAAATCTTAATAAACAAATACAGTAGCCTACAGACTCTAAAAGAAAAATTGGCCCCATCAACAGGACTCAGCCCCTTGGTCAGCAGCAGAAAGACCCATGGTCATCATCTTATATACAGTGCATTGCTCATAGATGGCTATCATGTTATACAGTACATACCAGGGTTTTTCCTGGGTCAGAATGAGGGCTTGGTGGGTGATTTTGTCCCAAATTTTTTTTGAGGGACCCCCAATTGTTGTATTTGTATTGTAAATTGTAATTATTAATAATTATTATTAATGTACCTGATTATGTTACAGTAGAGAAACAAAAAACAGTGTGAGACACTGTCATGAGGCCCAACAGTATCATGGTGCAGAGATTCAGTTGTGTGTTTAGGTTGAACATCCATTGCAGCCTGTATCCATACATCAAGTTCATCTTGAAATTCCATAAAACGTTTAATTTTTGGTTCATACCAGTCCGTCTGGTCGTACCCTTTCTCCTCCTCAGGGTGAAACACTTGCACTGATTTATGAAGTCGTTTGAATTCATTGAGATTTGTATTGAACACATCCATACGATTGACAACATTTTCAACATCATTCTCTTGCATCAGAGCTTTTATTTCCTTCATTTTTCTTGTCAAAGCACTCAGATTCCCTCTGCGTGTCCCAATTAATTTAGTTAATGTTTCATTTGCATTTTGAATTGGACCTTCGTCCGGTTTTGTGTTACTTTCGACGTCCATTACGTCGCACAAGTCCTCTATTTAGATAGATAGAGCCGTAATGTTGTTTTATTGCATGGAACAACGTGACAGTTTTATATTGACGGTGAAAAGCAGCGCTTTTGCGTAAGCGCTTGAGGTGCGTAAGCGCTTGAATTCCTTCCCGCCCCAATTATTCAATTGTCGGCTTTGACAGACATCCACGTTATCAACACTTCACAAGCGCTTCCATCAAACATCAAACATTGTATCAAACAATGTGTCCCAGGGCAGAGCAGAGCTTGGGCATTTCAGCTTTGTAACTTCTACTCACGAAACGATGGTCATATAGCGCGTTCTGTGATCCACTTGCGTTGTCCTTCCAAACAATAGATACAAAGTTTTCGAGCAGGTGCATAAAGTTTCCACTTGAATGCACCTGCGTTGTCCTTCCAAAACAATAGAGCGAAAGCTTCAACTTAACAATCAATTGTTATTTCTCGCCGTGAGAAATAGAGATGCGGCGTGAGAGCGTGAGAACTGGTTGAAATGCGTGAGTCTCACGGCGATTGCGTGAGACTTGGCAGCTAATGCTCTTTAGAGAAGTAGGCTACCTACAAAAACCTTCTGATGCCAAAAAAAAGCGCTCTCTCTTTGTTTCTCTCTCTCACACACACACACACACACACACACACACACACACACACACACACACACACACACACACACACACACATACATACTTTTCTCAATACACATATCCCATGCCATTTTTAACAAAAACACAATGCAAGAATGATGAAATGATTGGCTACATGATAGAAGAGACGCTCTATCATAGCCTAAGCCAACAATATAAGAAAAGGACCACCTAAGGAAAACCACCAGGAAAACAGAATATTCAGGCACCAGATGACCAATCAAAATATAATGTAATATAATGCAATATAAGGCTCTCAGGCATTCTGTACTTTCAAATATGTATTCTCCTTGAGCAGTCAACATCAACTATCAGCTATTTCGCTAGCGAAAACGAAAGCTAACTTATCCCGCCACCACGTCGGCGCAGTGCCGCAATTGCAGTTTTGTCGGAGGCGGCCGCCTCATAATTCCCTATGCAGGAAAAACCCTGCATATGCACTACCAAACGTGGTCCAATTGTAATATCTGCCAACAACTCAATTGTTGCTTGGGCCTACCTTATTTGAAGAGAAGCTCACATCACCTTTCTAGGACGCAAACCGGTTAATCACCACATGTCTTAGAATTAATGATAATGATTTTATACATATATGCATCATAATGCATCACAGCACTGGCAGTGTCTACACATCAACATCCATCACAGACATAATGCAATAAAACCATGGGCACACACACACACACACGCACACACACACACACGCACACGCACACACAGACACACACGCACACGCACACGCACACACAGACACACACACACACACACACACACACACACACAGACACTCACACACCACACACTCTCACACACACACACACACACAGTCACGCACTCACACTCACACACACTCACACACACACGCACACACACACACACCCCAGGCCTCTCTGCGCCCCCTCTTGCAACATGCATAGCTATGACTGACTGGTCTGCTGTTTACGAGGTTGAGGACATCACCACCAAAGTAGCAAGTTTTAACAACTATATCCAGACAGCGATGGACATATGCTTGCCTGTGAGACAGAAAAAAATAACAACCGCGGACAAACCGTGGATGACGGAGAAAATAAAGCAGGCTATAAAGAAAAGACAAAAAGCCTACAACAAATGGGGAAAAGTTGGAAAATGGAACGAAATTAGAAACTACATCCAAAGACTTATCCACAAGGCCAAAACAAGATACTATAAAAATGAAATGCAAAATCTAAAGAAAAAGAACCCCAAGCAGTGGTGGGACTTTATAAACAAAGGCCTAGGACGAACTAAATCACCCGATGCAAGAATCACAATACAGGGAGTTGAAGAAAACACAGTTGCAGAAGCGCTGAACAACTTCTTTGCCAAGTCATGGACTAAAACAACACCCTACTGTGTTTTCCCATTACCTGGACCCCCCACACAAAGAGACATCTGTAGCATAGGTGAGATGAAGCTAGCCCTTACTCGGCTGGACCCCCGGAAAGCAAGTGGGCCGGACGGTATTCCAACCTGGCTGCTTAAAGAACTGGCAGAGGACCTGGCTCCGGTCATCACACATCTGGCCAACTGCTCTTACCAACAGGGGTGTGTCCCTGATATATGGAAAGAGTCAAATGTCTGTCCCATACCCAAAGGCCAAGACCCTGGCTCAATCTCAGACTGGCGTCCCATCTCCCTAACCTCTTGTGTAGGGAAAACAATAGAAAGATTTGTCTTGAAAAAGCTCATGCCCACTGTGCTCAACGTGTGCAAAAACCAATATGCATATCTACCCAAGCACAGCACCACAACGGCTTTAGTTAGAGCAATGCACACCTGGCTCACTGAAACCGACTCCAATCCAACAATGGTGCGAGTACTGTTGGCAGACATGTCAAAGGCGTTTGACCAAATCGACCACGGAACCCTCATGCAAAACATACTGGACTTGTTACTGTGCCCATCTCTGACAGCCTGGATACACAGCTACATCACAGGGAGGAGACAAAGAGTGGTGGCAAATGGGGCTCATAGCCCCTGGATCGAAGTCACATCTGGGGTGCCACAAGGGGGGGTAGCCTCCCCATATGTCTTCCTCCTCTATATGGCCACCCGGGATGCTATGTTTGAGGACACTCTTGATGTGGGATATGCAGATGACATTGCGCTGTCGAGAGCAATTCCCATATCCAACATCATGTCAGACCCATCAATGCCCCTGGAGGCACAAAGGCTGGACGAATGGGCAGCCAAGAACAAAATGACACTCAATGGGAAAAAGTCGGTTGAGCTGCGCATATGTTTTGCCCGGAACCCACCACAACCTCCCCCGCTGATGCTGGGGGGACAGGAAGTACCTGTTGTGGAAACAACAAAGTATCTGGGATACCATCTGGATCAAAAGCTGACTGGAGATGTGCACATTGAGAAGGCAATAAAAACTGCCTCCAAGCGGCTGCACTATCTCACGGTCATGGCAAGACACGGTCTACCTGCGGATGACCTCATCACCATCTACACCACTCTCATCAGGCCGTGTCTGGAATACAGCTCAGTGCTCTTGGTGGGCTGCTCTAAAAAACAACAGGCTGAGCTAGAGCGAGTCCAGACACGTGCCTGCAGAATCATCAGAAGGAGAGCTGGTGAGATCTCACAACCCCTACCATCACTCCAGACAAGGAGGGAGGAGGCCGCAGTGAAGCTGGTCAGGAACATGCATGACGAGCAACACCCTCTGCATGACCTGCTGCCTCCAACACGAGGCAGCTGCACTGCCAGGACACTGAGGAACCAGCACAAGCTGGCTGAGCCGAGGGCCAAGACCAGCAGGCTGAGGAACTCAACCCTGCATACTGCAGTTAGACTGTACAATGACAATATTTAGACTCACACATAATACAGCATGGCTACCATGACTGCTACCTGCCCTTGCTTTGCCGCCTTGAAATATTTTTAAACTTTAAAATTGTTGTGTAATTGTTGTGCTGCTAATATTGTGTGTCATATCTATGTAAGTTCTGCAGTTTTTCAGTGGGGCCTTGGCTCCACTGCAAGCATGAATTAATAAAATAAAATAAAATCAAATCAAATCAAATATATGCAGCCCTGGTCCCTGTGGTCTTAAGCGATCATTTTCCAATAAGGAGGATCAAAGCAAAGCCATGTACAGAACCCTGTAATACACACTTCTGAAAACCAGGATAGATAAACTGTTGACCTCCTCCCTCCCTCCTTCCCTCCTTCCCTCCATCCCTCCATCCACCCCTCCCTGCCACATCCCTCTCTCCATCCCTCCCTACCACATCCACCCACCCCTGAATACCATACTCCATAGAATAGAAATAAGTACAAACATGAGTTTATCCCCCTCCCTCCCTCCCTCCATCCCTCCCTCCCACATCCCTCCCTGCATCCCTCCCTTCACCCCTCCCTCCCTCCCACATCCACCTACCCCTGAATACCACACTCCATAGAATAGAAATGAGTGCAGAAATATGAGTTTATCCCCCTCCCTCCCTCTCTCCCTCCCTATCTTCCACCTCCCAGCGTCCCTCCCTCTCTCCCTCTCTATCTTCTACCTCCCAGCCTCCCTCCCTCCCTCTCTCCCTCTCTCCCTACCTATCTTCCACCTCCCAGCCTCCCTCCCTCTCTCCCTCCCTATCTTCCACCTCCCAGCCTCCCTCGCCTTTGCAATACAATATTCTATACAGAAATAGTTTACCCCTCTCCCCCCCCTCCCTCTCTCCCTCTCACCCCCCCCCCCCCCCCCCCTGTCTCTGGTTACCATGGTGAACATTAACAAGTTACTGTAAGATCCTGAGATGTAGAGGCATTGATTGGCCTCCTTGAAGATGGTCAAAACACCCACCCACACACCTAACCACACACACACACACACACACACACACACACCTAACCACACACACATGCACCCACGTCTTGCTTGCTATGTCTCCCTCTTATTAGAAGCAGTGTCAGAGTGTGTGCGTGTGTGTGTGTGTGTGTGTGTGTGTGTGTGTGTGCATGTGTGTGTGTGTGTGTCTGTGTCTGTGTTTCTGTGTGTGTGTGTCTGTGTGTGTCTGTGTGTGTGTGTGTGTGTCTGTGTGTGTGTGTGTGTGTGTGTGTGTCTGTGTGTGTCTGAATGTGTGACTGTCTGTGTGTGTGTGTTAATGCTGCCTGTTAAACACATGATTAGTAGAGCCTTGTTCTGCAGTGTGGGGGCGACAGGCGGACCTGTCTGTCTGACTGACCCTCCTCTAATGAACCTGTCTGTCTGTCTGACCCTCCTCTAATGGACCTGTCTGTCTGTCTGACCCTAATTTAATGAACCTGCCTGTCTGACCTTCCTCTAATGGACCTGTCTGTCTGTCTGACCCTCCTCTAATGGACCTGTCTGTCTGTCTGACCCTCCTCTAACGGACCTGTCTGTCTGTCTGACCCTCCTCTAATGGACCTGTCTGTCAGTCCTGTCTGTGTCTCCTCCAACCCCTGGACATGACGCTGGCCACCCCCCCAAGGCAGCAAACCTAGGGGAAACACTGATCTTGTTTTATTTATGATATCGTATCGTGACTGTATCGTATCGTGAACCCCTGTATCGAGAGGTGCATCGTATCGTGAGTTGAGTGTATCGTCCCATCCCTAATACGAACTCATGCTCAATATGTGACATGCCCTAATGCTTTGGTCCTCATAGCGGGATCCGACATAATGATTTTCCTTTCTTTTCTTTTGTTGTGATTCTCAAACAACGTTGAAACGTAGTTCCGTGTTTCAAAAGAAAAGTCTGAACATTTTGATTGGTTGCCGATATGAGGACCAAAGCAGTAGAATGTGTCACATACAATGGGGGAAATCAGTATTGAACACATCGATATTTTGTCCAGCAAATGTATTTCCAATGAGTCTATTCAAGTGAAGTTTGCACCAGACTTTGGTATTAACTCAAACAATCCAGACCAAAAATCTAAACATTTAAGTCCGTAAATAAAGTTATGTGGAATAAAGTGGAATGAAACAGGAAAAAAGTATTGAACACGAGTGGAGAAGCCTTTGTTTGTAATGACAGCTTCAAGGTGCTTTCTGTATGAAGTAACTAATCGCCTGCAGTATTCAGGTGTGATTTTGGCCCATTCCTCTACACAGATTGTCTTTAAATATGCTGGTGAGGCTGAACTGCTCCCTGTTGCCGGTGTCTGTTCCTACCTTGGTTGTGCTTGTTATACCTGGTCCTAAGTAGTGGTTACTACAGTACATAGCAATGTTTTCTTTTTAGCTGCTAGGTAGCTACCAACACGATGGTGGCAAACGTGTTATTATTCAGAGCGATTTTCTCCATTTGAGGTGTACGAACATTCAAGTAAGCATATCTTCAACTATTTTCAGATTGTATGACACATCATTTGAAAGCTTACAATCAGCACTTTCATAATCTAAAGAACTGAAAAATGACCGTTCCCTACTTGGAGACATTATTACCAGACCCTGTCACATATATCTGTTTTTTTGTTCAGGTAATCTGGTGTCACATGGTAGGCCTAACCTTAGTAGATGTTTAGTAAAAGTAGACTATTAACAGTATAGAGCTTAGATGGCGAACACTCAGCTACACACTATGGCCTTCCATTCCAGTCTTACTGGTTCTGCAAAATATTCAGACGGGCATTGATGTTGGAATGCCAGTTAATGTTGATGTGTCCTGTCCTGGTAGTTATGCTACTACAGTAATCTGCACATAGGAAGGGATAGTTATTCATGTGACTGCTGTGGTATGTATGTTTTTAATGTAATGAATTCCCTTCTGAAAGGCACACCAGATTGACCTGCTCACAGCTTTGCAGCTAGATTGTTTGGGAGAAGGACAGTACTACATAACTAGCCAAGAAGCTTTCAGGAACTGACACAAGGTCAGCTACATGGCAAGAGCTGCCACATTATCAACAATCTGAGGGTGATTATGACATTGTCCCTGCAGGGTGGGGGAATATTTAGCATCTGCGTTTTTAGACATCAACCCATGATACATTGCTTTTAAACCAGTGATACTCAACCCTGGAACACCGCAGTGGGTCCATGTTTGTGCCCCAGTCTAGCGCTATCACAGCCTAGTGAACTAATCAACTGATCTTCAAAACCTTGAATCACACCTGAATCAGGTGTGTCACTGCTGAGCTGGGTCAAAAACGTGTAGTGCTATGGCCCTCCAGGGCCAGTATTCAGGCTCACTGTTTTCACACTGATCTCACATCTGTAGTCTTGCTTCATCCCCCTTGTCTGTTCAACTTAAGAGGAAGGAACTAAAGCAGAAGTTAGTGAGAAAATGTTTTTGTTTAACTTGAATGTTGAACTTTTCACAAAGCCACAGTGCTCTCTCTCTCTCTCTCTCTCTCTCTCTCTCTCTCTCTCTCTCTCTCTCTCTTTCACCATCTCTCTGTTTCCCTCTTTCATACTACAGAGGCGTGATCTTGGTCTGAGAATATGGGAAGTAGAGGAGTGAGAAGATGCACGTCGCTTAGAGAGTCACTCATCGAAGCCAGGAGAGAATGAAGCACACCTTGCTCTGTGTGCTACTACTCTGTGAGTACTGTGTTTGTCAGTTGGCAAGAGTGATGTAAGAGAGGTTAATTGTTTGGAAAGTGAGAGTGAATACTGAATACATAGATAACTCCAGTAGCGGTCTGTGTGTTGCTCTGCGAGTACTGTGTTTTTAGTGAGAGTGAGCTGTTTAATCAGTGTCATCTCTGTGAGGTTGTAAACCAGACGCCAGTGGGGTTGATCAGTGTGGTGTACTGTACAGTAGATTAAGACAGGTCACACCCTATCAATGACAATGAATGCAGCATGCTTGCATATGTTGTGATTATATGGGTATTATTGATTATTATAATTATTGAAGATTGATTGATTTTCTGTCACAACATCTACCCTGCTGTCTACAGTTCTTTGTGCATAGTTTGGATGCTGATTAAAGTAAAAGGTACGAGTAAAGACACACGATGACCACATAAGATGGCTTAGGTATTAGAAAATGGCATGATATTTCACTAATGTATTTCAGATTTTCAGTCATGACGTTCTCTGTCTTTGTTTCAGTGTTCCTTTGTTCTGGACACACACAAGGTGATGGTTGATATTAGTTCTCTTGATCATCTCGATCTCTTTATGCTTCTGTCTCTTTCACAGCTGTTGCTTGTCTCAATGTGTTCTTTCATTCTGTTAATTCATTACATGAAAAAACATGTCCATTTATTTGTATAGTGTATGTAAAGAGATGGACTGTATGTAGTATGTTCAATTTGCGCTATACACTCTTCAAAATGGGTGAAACATACCGTAGGTGAACCAATAGGTGAAACATATTCAGTGATTGCTGTCTTGTGATAATACTTGAAGATACAGTAATTGTAATGTGGTTGTGTTTGTGTAGGGAAACCAGAGGCTGCTGTGAGGCAGCCTGACAGGTCACAGGTGTTCAGCGGAGAGTCTATCAGATGTGAGATAGATGAGGGACAAGTCACTGACTGGAAGTACTCCTGGAAACGGGATGGTAATCTTACCCAGACCAACAGAATGGAGCCTGAATTGACACTCGGTCGTACTGGGGAGAACACCAGTGGGGAGTACACATGTGTTGGTAGAAACGCAAGTGGCCAACAGTATTCTGATTGGAGTGATCCAGTCAGGTTGACAGTAACTGGTAAGTCAGCACATCTCTTATTCGTATCAGAGCCTTCTTGACCATCACCATGGGCCCCATTTTAATGGTAGAATCTGGGATTTTAGAAACAGTTCAATGGTTAACTCCCTGATTGATTCTCAAAGAATATAACTTATAAATACCCTATGGTTAAATTACTGCACAACTTCACTGTTTGTAAACAATGTCCTTGTAAAGAAATAGGTATGGATTTTTCTTCTTTTTGGCTCAAACTACTATGAGGTTATTCAATATTCTCAGCTTTTATTTGACGGTATTTGTGTACAGATTCAGAAATGATTAGGAAATTTAAATCTGAAGATTGACTTGGCCAGTCAAGAACTTTACACTTTTTGGTTGTTTTTTGGCAGTATGTTTTGGTTCATTACTGTTGATGAATTAACATCCAATGAATTTGGAGACATTTGCTTGTACTTGAGCTGACCAGATGTTTTTGTACACGGCAAGGCAAGGCAAGGCAAGGCAAGGCAAGTTTATTTGTATAGCACATTTCATACAACAGGGGCAATTCAAAGTGCTCAAACATTATTTGAAAATACAGCAAGAGCAGCATAGTAAGAAAATAAAAGTTACAATGAATAAAAGCAAATATAAGAAGTAAATAGATAAAACGTTTAATAAGACAATAGTAATAAAAAGACATTGATAGAAGTGTTTGTGCTTAATCATAACTGCTACAAAACAGATTTAAATATTTTAAGGCTTTGGGCCTGTTTGATTTCTTCAGGGAGTTTGTTTGCCAGGAGCAACAGTTAACAACCTGTAAGTAACCATCCTTTTTGAGGATAACTAGTGCTTTGCATCTTGCAGTGAAGCTTCTGTAGTTTGGCTGGTGAAGTACTTTGCGGATGGTAGTCTGACACATTCACACCTACCTTTGGGAGCAGTGGCGGACTCAGGCTGTTTGAAGGGCAGGGGGGGCGAAAAGAAAAAAAAGGCACCTACTGCACAACATGGGACCCCATCAGTGCACATGGTCAAGTTTAGACCATTGTAAGGGCAGCCAATAGGGCACATCCTCTAATTTTGCCACTCAAAAGGGCACTTTAGTGCGACGTTTTTCAACTGTGGGGGCACACGGTCAAGTTTAGACCATTGGAGGGGCACCAATAGGGCACATCCTCTCATTTTCGCCACTCAAAAGGGCATTTTTGCCACTCAAAAGGGCACTTAAGAGAGACTTTTTTCAACCATGGGGGCACCAGGAGGGGCGGTCGCCCCCCCTGCCCCCCCCTTGAGTCCGCCAGTGTTTGGGAGTGTTCCTGACAGTGGGACAGACAATGTCTAATCAGTGAAGAAAGTGATTAACTGGTGATAAAACACTTATTAGACAAAACTATTCCATTACAATTATGACTGTATTCCATTGAAGACGGAGTGTATAAAAGGCTGCATGCAGTGCTGTATTTTGTGCCAGTATGTCTGAGTATAATTGATAAACAAAAAATCTTCCTAAAAAATTAAATGTGGGAATCTGTCTGCTTTCTAACAGATAAACCCCAGCCTGTCCTGAGTATCTCTCCCTCGTGGTGGCTAAACCCTGGGGACTCAGTCACTCTGAGTTGTGAAGTTACAGTGCCCTCTACAGGCTGGAGGTTCTCCTGGTACAAGATTGTTCCCTACAGCGATGGGCTACCCTCTCTACCAGACCAGTCTTACTCTCTACAGCTCCTGTCAGACAACACAGATGGAACTGCAGGAATCTCCTCCTACTCTCTCAGATCTGTTGGTCTCACATACACAGGGCGATATGTGTGTAGAGCTGGGAGAGGAGACCCAGTCTATTATACATTCTACAGCCAACCTCAGTTCCTCTGGTCAGGAGGTATGCCTCTTTTCATTATCTGTCCTTCTTCTCTGTTACTGCTGGACTTCTGTATGTCTCTGTCAGTTACAGAATATCTCCCCTTTATCTGGTGGTTCTGTTTCTCTTTGTATCAGGTCGGCATTCTTCAGTATCTCTCAGGGTGAGTAACAACAGAACCCAGCAGTTTTCACTTCAGTCTCTCTCACTGAGCTGTGAGGTCAATTCTACTGGATGGAGACTGAAGAGTTATACTAAGACAAGATTGGTATCAGACTGCCAAACCTACTCTGGATTAAGAACAGGATCCACATGTACCATTAAATACACACTTGTGGAGCAGAGTGGAGTGTACTGGTGTGAGTCTGGATCAGGAGAGTACAGCAATGCTGTCAACATCACTGTGCACGGTACGTACATTTTACTACATTTACTAAAATGTTCATAATGTAAATGTTTGATACTGTATGTCATTTAATTTTGTAATTGAATCATCATATTTATCACACAATGCAATATAAGCTCAAGATGTTCATGTATTGTGTGCGCTTACGACAGGATATATTCATTTCAATGTTTCACAGCGAAAAATGTGATCCTGGAGAGCTCTGCTGTTCCTGCGACTGAAGGGGACTCTGTGACTCTGGGCTGTAGATATAGGTATCAGGCCGCTAACTCAAACTCCAAGGCTGATTTTTATAAAGATGGAAGACTCGTCCATGGTTGCCTGGTTGGTCCTCTTGCACTATATCAGTTGTTACAGAAGAAGAATCAATGACAGAACATATCTCTTAAAACCCCAGTATTCCTACAACAACAATGCATAGCTTGTCTGTTGTTTTACGATAAACTGGTAAGACTTTACCTTTACATTACATTTCCTTAATGTGAAATTATGTGGAATGTGGCTCTCTTATAAATTCACTGTATATTTCTGTTTTACCTTGCGCTTCACCATTGAACAGAATTTCCTGAATTTCCCTTTCTTCTTCTTCCCACTAGCATCCCTCTGAGGCTGTGTGACCGAGGCTGTGGAGGTGACCCCGGCCAGGCTCCCCTCAGTCTCTCGCTGGGCAGCGAGGGCCTGGCTCCTCTCCTTCTCCAGGTCGGAGTTGTCACAGACAAGACTCCTCTTCTCCTGCTCCATAACATGGACTTTTCTTTTGAGGTCTCTCTCTCTCTGTCTGCTTTCCTCCACCTCCCTGTCAAGCACCTGAGCCTTCTCAGCTGCCGCCAGCTTGTCCTCCAGGGCCTCTTTCTGCAGGGCCTTGATGTGGTCCTCTGCCTTCCTGGTGGCGTTGGCGGTCTCCAGGAGGGTCGCCTTGACCCCGGCCAGGCTCTCCGAAGTCTCTCGCTGGGCAGCGAGGGCCTGGCTCATCTCCTTCAAGACTCCTCTTCTGCTCAAGACAAGACTCCTCTTCTCCTGCTCCATAACATGGACTTTTCTTTTGAGGTCTCTCTCTCTCTGTCTGCTTTTCTCCACCTCCCTGTCAAGCACCTGAGCCTTCTCAGCTGCCGCCAGCTTGTCCTCCAGGGCCTCTTTCTGCAGGGCCTTGATGTGGTCCTCTGCCTCCCTGGTGGCGTTGGCGGTCTCCAGGAGGGTCGCCTTGACCCCGGCCAGGCTCTCCGAAGTCTCTCGCTGGGCAGCGAGGGCCTGGCTCATCTCCTTCAAGACTCCTCTTCTGCTCAAGACAAGACTCCTCTTCTCCTGCTCCATAACATGGACTTTTCTTTTGAGGTCTCTCTCTCTCTGTCTGCTTTTCTCCACCTCCCTGTCAAGCACCTGAGCCTTCTCAGCTGCCGCCAGCTTGTCCTCCAGGGCCTCTTTCTGCAGGGCCTTGATGTGGTCCTCTGCCTCCCTGGTGGCGTTGGCGGTCTCCAGGAGGGTCGCCTTGACCCCGGCCAGGCTCCCCTCAGTCTCTCGCTGCGCAGCGAGGGCCTGGCTCCTCTCCTTCTCCAGGTCGGAGTTGTCACAGACGAGGCTCCTCTTTTCTTGCTCCATATCGTGGAGCTTTTGGAGGAGGCCTTTCTCTCTCTGTCGGCCCTCCTCCACCTCCTCCCTCGCTCTCTCCAACTCCGCCTTTGCCAGAGCGCTGCTGGCCTTCTCCGCCTCCAGCTCAGAGTCCTTGGACTCCAGCTCAGAGTCCTTGGACTCCAGCTCAGAGTCCTTGGCCTCCACCACGGCCCTGCATTTCTCCTTCTCCTCCTCCAGCCCAGAGTCCTTGGCCTCCAGCTCAGAGTCCTTGGCCACGGCCCTCCACTTGGCCTTCACCACGGCCCTCCATTTCTCCTTCTCCTCCTCCAGCTTCCTCTGAGCGCTCCTGCTCATGACTACGATATAAGAAACGGAAGGAAGAGAATATGAAATTACGTATTTTATATTTATATATTATTATTATAGAATGACTTGTCCCCTATGAGTTCATGGATGACTGTGAGGCTGTTTGAACTTCAAAAGTGACTGACGTATAGATATTGCGCGACATTGTGATCGAAGCATCAGTTGTAAGTAAGTAAGTAAGTAAGTAACGTGCCAACGTGCCAAAAATCTGTATCCTTGTTGTATTTCTACCTTCCTAAATGATGGCTAGGACGTCGGGTTATAAAGCAAAAGCTTCTTTATATTAAAAAATCTGTTGGCATACACTTTTGAGCACTTTCAAACAATAAACGAGTTATTGGATGTTCACTTTAATTCTGGACGTTACAATTTGCATTTCTCAAAAACCAACAAACTAAACTGTCAACTTCTATGACGTCTTGCCGCAAGGCCTTCTGGGACCAATTAAAGTGAATCATTTAACCTAAAAAGTTAAAACACTCTATTAATACAGGCGGGCCGTCAAGCCCATAGACTTTTACTTGTCAAGGCACATTTTTAAAGCGCAAATCTGTAATTCAAGACTCTCCGGTAATTTACACACAAGACTCACGTTGATCTCTACTCAGCGCGCGCGCACACACACACACACACACACACACACACACACACACGCACACGCACACGCACACGCACGCGCACACGCACACGCACATGCATGCACACACACACACACACACACGCACACACACACACACACACACACACACACACACACACACACACACACACCTCTGGGTTCTGCTCTGTGGGCCAGAGATTCGGTTAAGGTGATGTCGTCATCGGGAAACTCCTTTTCAAGCTGCCAAGCAGACTGGAAATTGAAGTCATCTCCCTGGTTCTTCTTCTTATTTGGCATTTCTATAACTTTCTACAAACATCTGAACAAGGAAGAGAATGTGAAATGACGTATTTTATATTTATATATAATTATTATAGAATGACTTGTCCCCTATGAGTTCAAGGATGACTGTGAGGCTGTTTGAACTTCCAAAGTGACTGACGTTGATATTGCGTGACATTGTGATTGAAGCATCAGTTGCAGGAGCAACGTGCCAAAAAACCATGATCCTTTTCGTATTTCTACCTTCAAAAAATATGGCTAGGACGTCGGGTTGTAAAGAAAAAGCTTCTTTATATAAGAATCTCTGTTGGCATTGACACTTTTGATCACTTTCAAACAATAAACGAGCTAGACTTTGACACTCAGCGGAGTCAGCGCTCGCGCGCACACACACCCGCGCAGCCACATCCAGACCCCCGCCCCACACACACACACACACACACACACACACACACACACACACACACACACACACACGCACCCGCGCAGCCACACCCAGACTCCATTTTTTAAACATCTTTAAATCCATGAGGTCTAGGGCCTATATACCCATCAATAGTTCACACTGCAGCAACAGCAGCATCACATCCGAGACACAGTGCCAACTAAGTTACAGTAATAAATTATTACTTCATAAATTATCACTTCATTGATGTTCTACTACCAGTAGATGTCGCTGTTTGAACACATTCCTGAGACTAACATTCACATTTTTTGCAGGAATTTCACCATCACCAAACTAGTTAGCCTATTTACAACCTGTTACATAATCATTATCCAAAGATATCGTACTCACGTAACCTCTTCAGTGTCTCTGTACCAACTGCTAAAACCATCTGTTGTTCTACTCTCACCTTCTAGAATATCACCTGGCAACCCCTTTATGACATCATCACTCTGTCAGGACCTTCCTGCACCCAATGCACCCTTGGAACCCTCCAATGATGTCACTCTGACATGTAGCCTAATGTTACCATGACAACCCAGCAAAATGTAAACACAATTAATAATTTTCTGGGTTGTCAAAATGACATGGTTATTTTTGCTAAAAGATGGAGGAAGTGTCATAACTGCAACAAGTTCCTCAAATTCATTGTAATAATAATAATAATAATAATAATAATAATAATACATTAGACTTAAATAGCCCTTTTCTAGACACTCAAAGACGCTTATGTAGTACAACTACAGTAGGCTTTACATACATAAACATTTTCAGTGTTGAAAAAATACTATTAGAGGCCAACAAGAGTATTCAAGTAATCCACTCATGTGTAACCAAACAATTATACAAACTTCTCCTTATCCTACCTAGTCAGCCCAAAGTAAAACTAAATGTTGCGTATGGGCCATATCAGATAATAAATAACCTGAAAACATAGCTATCCATTTGAACCTTATCAGCCACCTAAGTTAAGGAAAGTCTCATGAGAAACTCATGTTTACCAATTATTTGGTCTTGGGAATGTTAATTTACACCGACAGAACAACTTGAATATTCTCTGTTTAGTGTCAAAATAGATAGAATTGTATTTTTTCCCCAAAAACATCCAATCAATGGCTTGGTCACAGATGTTATAATATATATATATATATATATATATATATATATATATATATATATATATAAGGAAGACAAGTGGATACAGTACTTACCAAGGTGCCATCTTTCTGCAACTGCCTGTCTTCCAGAATGTTGGCACACCCAAGACTCTAACTCCACTATGATCACCCATTATGACATCAACAGCCAGCCAGCATAATGTAGGGTTACTTTTTTGTTTGTTAATATTTGTAAACTCCCAAAAAGATAGTTTTGACTGATCTACTGAACATCTACATGATTAACAGGGCTGCCAAGTTTCACCAAAAGTTTGGAGTGAGATTTTTTGGCGGTGGAGCGACCCAAAACTGTGCACGTTTTGGCAGCGGCAGCCCCTCTCTCCCACCCAATTATTTGTGCTAGTTTCCTGCAATTTTACATGTTGTTCATAATAAACCAGCACAAGAAATGAAAATAATATACATTTTATAAAACAAGAAAACAATTCAGACAATATATCATATTTATGAAATCTTAATAAACAAATACAGTAGCCTACAGACTCTAAAAGAAAAATTGGCCCCATCAACAGGACTCGGCCCCTTGGTCAGCAGCAGAAAGACCCATGGTCATCATCTTATATACAGTGCATTGCTCATAGATGGCTATCATGTTATACAGTACATACCAGGGTTTTTCCTGGGTCAGAATGAGGGCTTGGTGGGTGATTTTGTCCACATTTTTTTTGAGGGACCCCCAATTGTTGTATTTGTATTGTAAATTGTAATTATTAATAATTATTATTAATGTACCTGATTATGTTACAGTAGAGAAACAAAAAACAGTGTGAGACACTGTCATGAGGCCCAACAGTATCATGGTGCAGAGATTCAGTTGTGTGTTTAGGTTGAACATCCATTGCAGCCTGTATCCATACATCAAGTTCATCTTGAAATTCCATAAAACGTTTAATTTTTGGTTCATACCAGTCCGTCTGGTCGTACCCTTTCTCCTCCTCAGGGTGAAGCACTTGCACTGATTTATGAAGTCGTTTGAATTCATTGAGATTTGTATTGAACACATCCATACGATTGACAACATTTTCAACATCATTCTCTTGCATCAGAGCTTTTATTTCCTTCATTTTTCTTGTCAAAGCACTCAGATTCCCTCTGCGTGTCCCAATTAATTAATTTAGTTAATGTTTCATTTGCATTTTGAATTGGACCTTCGTCCGGTTTTGTGTTACTTTCGACGTCCATTACGTCGCACAAGTCCTCTATTTAGATAGATAGAGCCGTAATGTTGTTTTATTGCATGGAACAACGTGACAGTTTTATATTGACGGTGAAAAGCAGCGCTTTTACGTAAGCGCTTGAGGTACGTACGCGCTTGAATTCCTTCCCGCCCCAATTATTCAATTGTCGGCTTTGACAGACATCCACGTTATCAACACTTCACAAGCGCTTCCATCAAACATCAAACATTGTATCAAACAATTTGTCCCAGGGCAGAGCAGAGCTTGGGCATTTCAGCTTTGTTCTACTCACGAAACGATGGTCATATAGCGCGTTCTGTGATCCACTTGCGTTGTCCTTCCAAACAATAGATACAAAGTTTTCGAGCAGGTGCGTAAAGTTTCCACTTGAATGCACTTGCGTTGTCCTTCCAAAACAATAGAGCGAAAGCTTCAACTTAACAATCAATTGTTATTTCTCGCCGTGAGAAATAGAGATGCGGCGTGAGAGCGTGAGAACTGGTTGAAATGCGTGAGTCTCACGGCGATTGCGTGAGACTTGGCAGCTAATGCTCTTTAGAGAAGTAGGCTACCTACAAAAACCTTCTGATGCCAAAAGCGCTCTCTCTCTCTCTCTCTCTCTCTCTCTCTCTCTCTCTCTCTCTCTCTCTCTCTCTCTCTCTCTCTCTCTCTCTCTCTCTCTCTCTCTCACACACACACACACACACACACACACACCCCCCCCCCCCCCCCCCCCCACACACACACACACACACACACACACGCACGCACGCACGCACGCACGCACGCACGCACGCACGCACGCACGCACACACACACACACACACACACACACACACACACACACACACACACACACACACACACACACACACACACACACACACACACACACACACACACACACACACACATACATACTTTTCTCAATACACATATCCCATGCCATTTTTAACAAAAACACAATGCAAGAATGATGAAATGATTGGCTACATGATAGAAGAGACGCTCTATCATAGCCTAAGCCAACAATATCAGAAAAGGACCACCTAAAAGGAAAACAGAATATTCAGGCACCAGATGACCAATCAAAATATAATGTAATATAATGCAATATAAGGCTCTCAGGCATTCTGTACTTTCAAATATGTATTCTCCTTGAGCAGTCAACATCAACTATCAGCTATTTCGCTAGCGAAAACGAAAGCTAACTTAACCCGCCACCACGTCGGCGCAGTGCCGCAATTGCAGTTTTGTCGGAGGCGGCCGCCTCATAATTCTCTATGCAGGAAAAACCCTGCATATGCACTACCAAACGTGGTCCAATTGTAATATCTGCCAACAACTCAATTGTTGCTTGGGCCTACCTTATTTGAAGAGAAGCTCACATCACCTTTCTAGGACGCAAACCGGTTAATCACCACATGTCTTAGAATTAATGATAATGATTTTATACATATATGCATCATAATGCATCACAGCACTGGCAGTGTCTACACATCAACATCCATCACAGACATAATGCAATAAAACCATGGGCACACACACACACACACACGCACACACACACACGCACACACAGACACACACGCACACGCACACGCACACACAGACACACACACACACACACACACACACACACACACACAGACACTCACACACCACACACTCTCACACACACACAGTCACGCACTCACACTCACACACACTCACACACACACACACACACACACACACACACACACACACACACACACACACACACCCCAGGCCTCTCTGCGCCCCTATATGCAGCCCTGGTCCCTGTGGTCTTAAGCGATCATTTTCCAATAAGGAGGATCGAAGCAAAGCCATGTACAGAACCCTGTAATACACACTTCTGAAAACCACTTCTGATAAACTGTTGACCTCCTCCCTCCCTCCTTCCCTCCTTCCCTCCATCCCTCCATCCACCCCTCCCTGCCACATCCCTCTCTCCATCCCTCCCTACCACATCCACCCACCCCTGAATACCATACTCCATAGAATAGAAATAAGTACAAACATGAGTTTATCCCCCTCCCTCCCTCCCTCCATCCCTCCCTCCCACATCCCTCCCTCCATCCCTCCCTTCACCCCTCCCTCCCTCCCACATCCACCTACCCCTGAATACCACACTCCATAGAATAGAAATGAGTGCAGAAATATGAGTTTATCCCCCTCCCTCCCTCTCTCCCTCCCTATCTTCCACCTCCCAGCGTCCCTCCCTCTCTCCCTCTCTATCTTCTACCTCCCAGCCTCCCTCCCTCTCTCCCTCTCTCCCTACCTATCTTCCACCTCCCAGCCTCCCTCCCTCTCTCCCTCCCTATCTTCCACCTCCCAGCCTCCCTCGCCTTTGCAATACAATATTCTATACAGAAATAGTTTACCCCTCTCCCCCCCCTCCCTCTCTCCCTCTCACCCCTCCCCCTGTCTCTGGTTACCATGGTGAACATTAACAAGTTACTGTAAGATCCTGAGATGTAGAGGCATTGATTGGCCTCCTTGAAGATGGTCAAAACACCCACCCACACACCTAACCACACACACACACACACACACACACACACACACACCTAACCACACACACATGCACCCACGTCTTGCTTGCTATGTCTCCCTCTTATTAGAAGCAGTGTCAGAGTGTGTGCGTGTGTGTGTGTGTGTGTGTGTGTGTGTGTGTGTGTGTGTGTGTGCATGTGTGTGTGTGTGTGTGTCTGTGTCTGTGTTTCTGTGTGTGTGTGTCTGTGTGTGTGTGTCTGTGTGTGTGTGTGTGTGTGTGTGTGTGTGTGTCTGTGCGTGTGTGTGTGTGTGTGTCTGTGTGTGTCTGAATGTGTGACTGTCTGTGTGTGTGTGTTAATGCTGCCTGTTAAACACATGATTAGTAGAGCCTTGTTCTGCAGTGTGGGGGCGACAGGCGGACCTGTCTGTCTGACTGACCCTCCTCTAATGAACCTGTCTGTCTGTCTGACCCTCCTCTAATGGACCTGTCTGTCTGTCTGACCCTAATCTAATGAACCTGCCTGTCTGACCTTCCTCTAATGGACCTGTCTGTCTGTCTGACCCTCCTCTAATGGACCTGTCTGTCTGTCTGACCCTCCTCTAACGGACCTGTCTGTCTGTCTGACCCTCCTCTAATGGACCTGTCTGTCAGTCCTGTCTGTGTCTCCTCCAACCCCTGGACATGACGCTGGCCACCCCCCCAAGGCAGCAAACCTAGGGGAAACACTGATCTTGTTTTATTTATGATATCGTATCGTGACTGTATCGTATCGTGAACCCCTGTATCGAGAGGTGCATCGTATCGTGAGTTGAGTGTATCGTCCCATCCCTAATACGAACTCATGCTCAATATGTGACATGCCCTAATGCTTTGGTCCTCATAGCAGGGATCCGACGTAATGATTTTCCTTTCTTTTCTTTTGTTGTGATTCTCAAACAACGTTGAAACGTAGTTCCGTGTTTCAAAAGAAAAGTCTGAACATTTTGATTGGTTGCCGATATGAGGACCAAAGCAGTAGAATGTGTCACATACAATGGGGGAAATCAGTATTGAACACATCGATATTTTGTCCAGCAAATGTATTTCCAATGAGTCTATTCAAGTGAAGTTTGCACCAGACTTTGGTATTAACTCAAACAATCCAGACAAAAAATCTAAACATTTAAGTCCGTAAATAAAGTTATGTGGAATAAAGTGGAATGAAACAGGAAAAAAGTATTGAACACGAGTGGAGAAGCCTTTGTTTGTAATGACAGCTTCAAGGTGCTTTCTGTATGAAGTAACTAATCGCCTGCAGTATTCAGGTGTGATTTTGGCCCATTCCTCTACACAGATTGTCTTTAAATATGCTGGTGAGGCTGAACTGCTCCCTGTTGCCGGTGTCTGTTCCTACCTTGGTTGTGCTTGTTATACCTGGTCCTAAGTAGTGGTTACTACAGTACATAGCAATGTTTTCTTTTTAGCTGCTAGGTAGCTACCAACACGATGGTGGCAAACGTGTTATTATTCAGAGCGATTTTCTCCATTTGAGGTGTACGAACATTCAAGTAAGCATATCTTCAACTATTTTCAGATTGTATGACACATCATTTGAAAGCTTACAATCAGCACTTTCATAATCTAAAGAACTGAAAAATGACCGTTCCCTACTTGGAGACATTATTACCAGACCCTGTCACATACAGTATATCTGTTTTTTTGTTCAGGTAATCTTGTGTCACATGGTAGGCCTAACCTTAGTAGATGTTTAGTAAAAGTAGACTATTAACAGTATAGAGCTTAGATGGCGAACACTCAGCTACACACTATGGCCTTCCATTCCAGTCTTACTGGTTCTGCAAAATATTCAGACAGGCATTGATGTTGGAATGCCAGTTAATGTTGATGTGTCCTGTCCTGGTAGTTATGCTACTACAGTAATCTGCACATAGGAAGGGATAGTTATTCATGTGACTGCTGTGGTATGTATGTTTTTAATGTAATGAATTCCCTTCTGAAAGGCACACCAGATTGACCTGCTCACAGCTTTGCAGCTAGATTGTTTGGGAGAAGGACAGTACTACATAACTAGCCAAGAAGCTTTCAGGAACTGACACAAGGTCAGCTACATGGCAAGAGCTGCCACATTATCAACAATCTGAGGGTGATTATGACATTGTCCCTGCAGGGTGGGGGAATATTTAGCATCTGCGTTTTTAGACATCAACCCATGATACATTGCTTTTAAACCAGTGATACTCAACCCTGGAACACCGCAGTGGGTCCATGTTTGTGCCCCAGTCTAGCGCTATCACAGCCTAGTGAACTAATCAACTGATCTTCAAAACCTTGAATCACACCTGAATCAGGTGTGTCACTGCTGAGCTGGGTCAAAAACTTGTAGTGCTATGGCCCTCCAGGGCCAGTATTCAGGCTCACTGTTTTCACACTGATCTCACATCTGTAGTCTTGCTTCATCCCCCTTGTCTGTTCAACTTAAGAGGAAGGAACTAAAGCAGAAGTTAGTGAGAAAATGTTTTTGTTTAACTTGAATGTTGAACTTTTCACAAAGCCACAGTGCTCTCTCTCTCTCTCTCTCTCTCTCTCTCTCTCTCTCTCTCTCTCTCTCTCTCTTTCACCATCTCTGTTTCCCTCTTTCATACTACAGAGGCGTGATCTTGGTCTGAGAATATGGGAAGTAGAGGAGTGAGAAGATGCACGTCGCTTAGAGAGTCACTCATCGAAGCCAGGAGAGAATGAAGCACACCTTGCTCTGTGTGCTACTACTCTGTGAGTACTGTGTTTGTCAGTTGGCAAGAGTGATGTAAGAGAGGTTAATTGTTTGGAAAGTGAGAGTGAATACTGAATACATAGATAACTCCAGTAGCGGTCTGTGTGTTGCCCTGCGAGTACTGTGTTTTTAGTGAGAGTGAGCTGTTTAATCAGTGTCATCTCTGTGAGGTTGTGAACCAGACGCCAGTGGGGTTGATCAGTGTGGTGTACTGTACAGTAGATTAAGACAGGTCACACCCTATCAATGACTTTGAGTGATTTTCTGTCACAATATCTACCCTGCTGTCTACAGTTCTTTGTGCATAGTTTGGATGCTGATTAAAGTAAAAGGTATGAGTAAAGACACACGATGACCACATAAGATGGCTTAGGTATTCGAAAATGGCATGATAGTGCTGTACTGTAGTGGTGGTCGACTCTAGTGGATAGTGAGTTGGACTTGTGATCGGAAGGTTGTGAGTTCAAATCCCGCCTGAAACCACACCACTACTAGTGTGCCCTTGAGTAAGGCACTTAGCCCTCAGTTACTCCAGGGGGAATGTCCCTGTAATTCGTAATTGTAAATCGCTTTGGATTAAAAGCGTCTGCTAAATGACAAAATTAATTAATTAAATTGATATTTCACTATTGTATTTCTGATTTTCAGTCATGACGTTCTCTGTCTTTGTTTCAGTGCTCCTATGTTCTGGACACACGCAAGGTGATGGTTGATATTAGTTCTCTTGATCATCTCGATCTCTTTATGCTTCTGTCTCTTTCACAGCTGTTGCTTGTCTCAATGTGTTCTTTCATTCTGTTAATTCATTACATGAAAAAACATGTCCATTTATTTCTATAGTGTATGTAAAGAGATGGACTGTATGTATGTATGTTCAATTTGCGCTATACACTCTTCAAAATGGGTGAAACATAGGTGAACCAATAGGTGAAACGTATTCAGTGATTGCTGTCTCGTGATAATACTTGAAGATACAGTAATTGTAATGTGGTTGTGTTTGTGTAGGGAAACCAAAGGCTGCTGTGAGGCCACAGCCTGACAGGTCACAGGTGTTCAGCGGAGAGTCTATCAGATGTGAGATAGATGAGGGACAAGTCACTGACTGGAAGTACTCCTGGAAACGGGATGGTAATCTTACCCAGACCAACAGAATGGAGCCTGAATTGACACTCGGTCGTACTGGGGAGAACACCAGTGGGGAGTACACATGTGTTGGTAGAAACGCAAGTGGCCAACAGTATTCTGATTGGAGTGATCCAGTCAGGTTGACAGTAACTGGTAAGTCAGCACATCTCTTATTCGTATCAGAGCCTTCTTGACCATCACCATGGGCCCCATTTTAATGGTAGAATCTGGGATTTTAGAAACAGTTTAATGGTTAACTCCCTGATTGATTCTCAAAGAATATAACTTATAAATACCCTATGGTTAAATTACTGCACAACTTCACTGTTTGTAAACAATGTCCTTGTAAAGAAATAGGTATGGATTTTTCTTCTTTTTGGCTCAAACTACTATGAGGTTATTCAATATTCTCAGCTTTTATTTGACTGTATTTGTGTACAGATTCAGAAATGATTAGGAAATTTAAATCTGAAGATTGACTTGGCCAGTCAAGAACTTTACACTTTTTGGTTGTTTTTTGGCAGTATGTTTTGGTTCATTACTGTTGATGAATTGCCATCCAATGAATTTGGAGACATTTGCTTGTACTTGAGCTGACCAGATGTTTTTGTACACGGCAAGGCAAGGCAAGGCAAGGCAAGGCAAGTTTATTTGTATAGCACATTTCATACAACAGGGGCAATTCAAAGTGCTCAAACATTATTTGAAAATACAGCAAGAGCAGTGTTACGTCTGTGTTTACGACAGTTTGGGCTTTACGACATGTGCCGTATTACGTTTTGTGTGAGACTCGTGTTTGATTAAATGGAGTACACGTTCCAACTTGAAGCTCTGAGTTCAGTCTCCATTATTGAACACAACATTGGCGACGAGCGATGGCTGATTGTTCTCTACCAACACCCCCTCCTTTCCTAGCAGTCCCGGCAGAACCACCGATTCCGTGGGGCCGCTGGATTTCCTCTTTCGAAACATATATCCTAGCCGCCGGTTTGGAGGATGTATCAGACAAGAGGAAATGCGCGCTGCTGCGGCACTGCCTGGGAACGGAGGGTCAGCGCGTGTTTGGAACTCTTGGCACTGCGGCGAGATACACAGACGCTGTGGAACTATTGAAGGAACACTTCGCCCCTCCACAAAGCGCTCTTCTCCGCCGCGTCATATTCAGACGAAGACACCAACGAACAGGTGAGACAGTGACACAGTATGTGGCTGATCTGCGGGGCTTGGCGAGCTTATGCAAGTTCGGGGCATTGCAGAACGAGATGATAAGAGACCAACTCATCTTGCACACGAACTGTGACAAGATTAGGGAAAGACTGTTACTGGAAAATGATGAACTTACATTATCAGCAGCTCTGAACATGGCGGTCCAGGTTGAAACAGCTTTAGAATGTGCAGTTAGTTTTTCAGCCTCTCCCAGCTCACCGGCAGAGGGCGCGCACAGCCTACAGGTGCCCCTCCTCCACGTGAGTGCAACCAGCGGCGGGGAGAGCATTTTACTGGCCTCTCGGTCACGCGACCAGCCACACCAGCCGTGTGGGAATTGCGGCTCTTCTGCACACAATTCAAGAGCTCAGACATGCCCAGCCCGTGGTAAAACCTGCTCCAACTGCGGGAGACTAAACCACTTTCACAAGGTCTGCAGGTCTGCCCCAGCTAGAGCTTCCCAGTCACCTACCACAGTCATCCATAATGTCAGCTCAGGAAGAGCGCCATTCAAAACATGCTCGTTGGTGGTTGGTGATGTCACTCTGCCGCTCCTCCTAGACACTGGAGCCACAGTGTCCCTTGTGAACTTGACGACTTATACACAGTTCTTCTCCCATGTGCCCCTGGGGTTGCCCTCCACCACCCTGCGTGGCTATGCCAACTCTAAGATTGACATTGTGGGCTCTTTTCAGCTGCCTGTGAAGTACGGGGAGAGGACACTGCCGGCTTTCAGGTTCAACGTTGCACGCCACGGGACCAACTTGTTAGGCCTCGACCTGTTCAACGCCCTCGGTTTCACCCTGCTAGACACAGCTGGCTCAGAGATTCACACCGTTTCCACCCCCTGGCAGCAACAGTGGCCTGCGCTGTTCAGCGGTGTAGGCTGCCTCGACACTTTTGCCCACCAGCCTCTGTTAGATCCTACAGTGATGCCTGTTATACAGCCCCTCCGCCGCTCCCCCCTGGCTCTCCGCGAAGACATCTCCTCTCAACTACAGAGCATGCTCGATAGCGACATCATTGAGCAGGTGAACGCATCGCCTTGGATCTCCAACCTGGTGGTGGCGAAGAAGAAGTCTGGGGGGCTGCGCATCTGCGTGGATCTGAGAGCGGTAAACAAGGCCATCATCCCTGACAAATACCCCCTGCCAACGATAGAGGAGCTCACCGCCCAGTTCTACGGGTCCAGCGTGTTCTCTAAACTGGACCTCCGTCAGGGTTACCTCCAAGTGCCACTACACCCCGAGAGCCGCAACCTCACAGCGTTCATCACTCACAGAGGGGTTTTCCGCTACAAACGCATGGCTTTCGGTTTAAGCTCCGCCCCCAGCTGCTTCCAAAAGATCATGGCCTCCATTTTCGCTGGGATCCCAGGTGTGGCCATCTATCTTGATGACATCGTGGTTCACGGGGCCACCGTCGAGAGCCACGACGAGCATCTCCACAGTGTGTTCAGTGCATTGGCCAAGCATCACCTGACACTCAATGGTGAGAAGTGTGTATTCGCCGCCCCAGCCATCGACTTTGTGGGGTTCCGCCTCTCAGCTGATGGCACGTACCCGCTGCACTCGAACACCGAGGCCATCCATCATGTCCCGGAGCCCACCACAGCCGCTCAGGTGGCCTCCTTTCTAGGCATGACGGCGTACTACCTCCGTTTCCTGCCACAGTACTCGGCCACAACCACACCGCTGCGGAAGCTGTTGAAGCATGACGAGCCCTGGCTCTGGACGTCTGCCTGCTCAGACGCCGTACGCCTCCTGAAGGCCCAACTCACCTCGCCACCGGTCCTGGCGCATTTCGACCTGGCCAGCCCCACTCTTGTCACGTGCGACGCCTCTGCCACAGCCATTGGTGCGGTGATGTCCCAGCTGCAAGGGGGGGTGGAGAGACCGATCGCCTTCGCCTCCCGTGCTCTCAGCCCCACGGAACAGAAGTACTCGGTGGGGGAGCGAGAGGCCCTAGCATGCCTCTGGGCATGTGAGCGCTGGCACATGTACCTCTATGGACGGCTATTCACACTGAGGACAGACCACCAGGCCCTCATCACCCTCCTGGCCACGTCTGGCACCGGTCACAAGCCACTCCGCCTCCACCGCTGGGCCGACCGCCTGCAACAGTACAACTATCGGCTACAGTTCACGCCAGGACGAGACAACGTGGTAGCCGACTTGCTATCACGCGCAATCCCCAGCCCACCCACAGCCCCAACCTTGACCCCCGGACTGGACCAGGCTGAGCATGACCTCGTCCAGCTCCTCCACACACCCCTTCAGGAGACGGTGTCGCTGAAGGAGCTCCGGGATGCCTCAGCCGATGACCCCACCCTCTCTACACTCTCAACCTACATCACGCAGGGGTGGCCGGTAAGAGTACCTGACGAGCTACTCACTTACTCCAGGATCAGGGAGGAGTTGTCGGTTTGGAATGACACCTGTGTCGCTCGCGGGTTCTGCACTGTGGTCCCAGGTGTCCTTCGGGCGCGTATCCTTGCTATGGCGCACGAGGGTCACCTGGGCATAGTCAGGCTCAAACAGCGCTGTCGTGAGGTTGTGTGGTGGCCAGGCATCGACAGGGAACTCGAAACCCTGGTCAAGGATTGCACTGCCTGTCTCCTTAGTGGTAAGACCAGGGCTCCAGCTCCACCCCCGCCCATGCAGCCGTTGGACTGGCCATCTCAACCCTGGGAGCACCTGCAACTGGATATCTGCGGCGAGCTGCATGGGGTACCACATCACCAGCGTTTTCTCGTTGTGACCTACGACCTCCACTCTAAGTGGCCAGAGGTGACACCTGTGGGCTCGGTCACAGCAAAGGTGCTGATCGACATTCTCGACGCTCTGTTTGCGCGTTGGGGCCTGCCCAAGAGGATCACGACTGACAACGGTCCTCAAATGGTTTCCCATGAACTGTCCTCCTATCTAGTGGGTAAAGGGATCCACCACATCCGCACAGCGTTCTACCACCCTGCTGCGAACGGGGGGGTGGAACGGCTGAACCAAACCCTGAAGAATGGCATCAGGGCCCACCTGGCACAAGGGTGCACGCTCACCACCAGCCTCCTCCAGACGCTGTTGCATTATCGGGCCACGCGACACGCCACTACAGGAGTCTCCCCAGCCTCCCTCATGCTGGCGCGGGAGCTCCAGCTGCCTCTCGATAGGCTCCGCCCTATACTAGCTCAGCCCCCGGTCCATCCAGTTCAAGCCACAGTCACCAAACACCAGCGCTTGATGAAGGATCGTTTCGAGAGGGCCAGACGTGCTAGGCCACCTGTCATCGCTGTGTCGGACTGGGTCAGGATCCGACGACCTCATCGGGACAACAAACTCCAGTCGTTTTGGTCTGACCCTGTCCAGGTCAGCAAACAGCTTGGCCCGGCCTCGTTTAGGCTCGCCGACGGCACTCGCTGGCATGCTACCCGCCTGCGTAAGGTGCAGCCTCCCCCTGGCCCAGCACTGAGTGTGGCCTCTTCCACAGTCTTGCCAGCCGCACGGTTGGATGAAGCAGCAACCCCGGCCTACCAGGCTCAGCCCCAAGGCGTGGAGCCGCCACCAGTGGCTGTGGCTGCACCAGAGCCACGTCTGGTTCGAGCACGCAACAGGCCCGAGCACTTGCGTGATTACATGACTGAGTATCACACCTAGGTTGTGTGAGGGGGGGGGAAATGTTACGTCTGTGTTTACGACAGTTTGGGCTTTACGACATGTGCCGTATTACGTTTTGTGTGAGACTCGTGTTTGATTAAATGGAGTACACGTTCCAACTTGAAGCTCTGAGTTCAGTCTCCATTATTGAACACAACAAGCAGCATAGTAAGAAAATAAAAGTTACAATGAATAAAAGCAAATATAAGAAGTAAATAGATAAAACGTTTAATAAGACAATAGTAATAAAAAGACATTGATAGAAGTGTTTGTGCTTAATCATAACTGCTGCAAAACAGATTTAAATATTTTAAGGCTTTGGGCCTGTTTGATTTCTTCAGGGAGTTTGTTTGCCAGGAGCAACAGTTAACAACCTGTAAGTAACCATCCTTTTTGAGGATAACTAGTGCTTTGCATCTTGCAGTGAAGCTTCTGTAGTTTGGCTGGTGAAGTACTTTGCGGATGGTAGTCTGACACATTCACACCTACCTTTGGGAGCAGTGGCGGACTCAGGCTGTTTGAAGGGCAGGGGGGGCGAAAAGAAAAAAAAGGCACCTACTGCACAACATGGGACCCCATCAGTGCACATGGTCAAGTTTAGACCATTGTAAGGGCAGCCAATAGGGCACATCCTCTAATTTTGCCACTCAAAAGGGCACTTTAGTGCGACGTTTTTCAACTGTGGGGGCACACGGTCAAGTTTAGACCATTGGAGGGGCACCAATAGGGCACATCCTCTCATTTTCGCCACTCAAAAGGGCATTTTTGCCACTCAAAAGGGCACTTAAGAGAGACTTTTTTCAACCATGGGGGCACCAGGAGGGGCGGTCGCCCCCCCTGCCCCCCCCTTGAGTCCGCCAGTGTTTGGGAGTGTTCCTGACAGTGGGACAGACAATGTCTAATCAGTGAAGAAAGTGATTAACTGGTGATAAAACACTTATTAGACAAAACTATTCCATTACAATTATGACTGTATTCCATTGAAGACGGAGTGTATAAAAGGCTGCATGCAGTGCTGTATTTTGTGCCAGTATGTCTGAGTATAATTGATAAACAAAAAATCTTCCTAAAAAATTAAATGTGGGAATCTGTCTGCTTTCTAACAGATAAACCCCAGCCTGTCCTGAGTATCTCTCCCTCGTGGTGGCTAAACCCTGGGGACTCAGTCACTCTGAGTTGTGAAGTTACAGTGCCCTCTACAGGCTGGAGGTTCTCCTGGTACAAGATTGTTCCCTACAGCGATGGGCTACCCTCTCTACCAGACCAGTCTTACTCTCTACAGCTCCTGTCAGACAACACAGATGGAACTGCAGGAATCTCCTCCTACTCTCTCAGATCTGTTGGTCTCACATACACAGGGCGATATGTGTGTAGAGCTGGGAGAGGAGACCCAGTCTATTATACATTCTACAGCCAACCTCAGTTCCTCTGGTCAGGAGGTATGCCTCTTTTCATTATCTGTCCTTCTTCTCTGTTACTGCTGGACTTCTGTATGTCTCTGTCAGTTACAGAATATCTCCCCTTCATCTGGTGGTTCTGTTTCTCTTTGTATCAGGTCTGCATTCTTCAGTATCTCTCAGGGTGAGTAACAACAGAACCCAGCAGTTTTCACTTCAGTCTCTCTCACTGAGCTGTGAGGTCAATTCTACTGGATGGAGACTGAAGAGATATACTAAGACAAGATTGGTATCAGACTGCCAAACCTACTCTGGATTAAAAACAGGATCCACATGTACCATTAAATACACACTTGTGGAGCAGAGTGGAGTGTACTGGTGTGAGTCTGGATCAGGAGAGTACAGCAATGCTGTCAACATCACTGTGCACGGTACGTACATTTTACTACATTTACTAAAATGTTCATAATGTAAATGTTTGATACTGTATGTCATTTAATTTTGTAATTGAATCATCATATTTATCACACAATGCAATATAAGCTCAAGATGTTCATGTATTGTGTGTGCTTACGACAGGATATATTCATTTCAATGTTTCACAGCGAAAAATGTGATCCTGGAGAGCTCTGCTGTTCCTGCGACTGAAGGGGACTCTGTGACTCTGGGCTGTAGATATAGGTATCAGGCCGCTAACTCAAACTCCAAGGCTGATTTTTATAAAGATGGAAGACTCGTCCATGGTTGCCTGGTTGGTCCTCTTGCACTATATCAGTTGTTACAGAAGAAGAATCAATGACAGAACATATCTCTTAAAACCCCAGTATTCCTACAACAACAATGCATAGCTTGTCTGTTGTTTTACGATAAACTGGTAAGACTTTACCTTTACATTACATTTCCTTAATGTGAAATTATGTGGAATGTGGCTCTCTTATAAATTCACTGTATATTTCTGTTTTACCTTGCGCTTCACCATTGAACAGAATTTCCTGAATTTCCCTTTCTTCTTCTTCCCACTAGCATCCCTCTGAGGCTGTGTGACCGAGGCTGTGGAGGTGACCCCGGCCAGGCTCCCCTCAGTCTCTCGCTGGGCAGCGAGGGCCTGGCTCCTCTCCTTCTCCAGGTCGGAGTTGTCACAGACAAGACTCCTCTTCTCCTGCTCCATAACATGGACTTTTCTTTTGAGGTCTCTCTCTCTCTGTCTGCTTTCCTCCACCTCCCTGTCAAGCACCTGAGCCTTCTCAGCTGCCGCCAGCTTGTCCTCCAGGGCCTCTTTCTGCAGGGCCTTGATGTGGTCCTCTGCCTTCCTGGTGGCGTTGGCGGTCTCCAGGAGGGTCGCCTTGACCCCGGCCAGGCTCTCCGAAGTCTCTCGCTGGGCAGCGAGGGCCTGGCTCATCTCCTTCAAGACTCCTCTTCTGCTCAAGACAAGACTCCTCTTCTCCTGCTCCATAACATGGACTTTTCTTTTGAGGTCTCTCTCTCTCTGTCTGCTTTTCTCCACCTCCCTGTCAAGCACCTGAGCCTTCTCAGCTGCCGCCAGCTTGTCCTCCAGGGCCTCTTTCTGCAGGGCCTTGATGTGGTCCTCTGCCTCCCTGGTGGCGTTGGCGGTCTCCAGGAGGGTCGCCTTGACCCCGGCCAGGCTCTCCGAAGTCTCTCGCTGGGCAGCGAGGGCCTGGCTCATCTCCTTCAAGACTCCTCTTCTGCTCAAGACAAGACTCCTCTTCTCCTGCTCCATAACATGGACTTTTCTTTTGAGGTCTCTCTCTCTCTGTCTGCTTTTCTCCACCTCCCTGTCAAGCACCTGAGCCTTCTCAGCTGCCGCCAGCTTGTCCTCCAGGGCCTCTTTCTGCAGGGCCTTGATGTGGTCCTCTGCCTCCCTGGTGGCGTTGGCGGTCTCCAGGAGGGTCGCCTTGACCCCGGCCAGGCTCCCCTCAGTCTCTCGCTGCGCAGCGAGGGCCTGGCTCCTCTCCTTCTCCAGGTCGGAGTTGTCACAGACGAGGCTCCTCTTTTCTTGCTCCATATCGTGGAGCTTTTGGAGGAGGCCTTTCTCTCTCTGTTGGCCCTCCTCCACCTCCTCCCTCGCTCTCTCCAACTCCGCCTTTGCCAGAGCGCTGCTGGCCTTCTCCGCCTCCAGCTCAGAGTCCTTGGACTCCAGCTCAGAGTCCTTGGACTCCAGCTCAGAGTCCTTGGCCTCCACCACGGCCCTGCATTTCTCCTTCTCCTCCTCCAGCCCAGAGTCCTTGGCCTCCAGCTCAGAGTCCTTGGCCACGGCCCTCCACTTGGCCTTCACCACGGCCCTCCATTTCTCCTTCTCCTCCTCCAGCTTCCTCTGAGCGCTCCTGCTCATGACTACGATATAAGAAACGGAAGGAAGAGAATATGAAATTACGTATTTTATATTTATATATTATTATTATAGAATGACTTGTCCCCTATGAGTTCATGGATGACTGTGAGGCTGTTTGAACTTCAAAAGTGACTGACGTATAGATATTGCGCGACATTGTGATCGAAGCATCAGTTGTAAGTAAGTAAGTAAGTAAGTAAGTAACGTGCCAACGTGCCAAAAATCTGTATCCTTGTTGTATTTCTACCTTCCTAAATGATGGCTAGGACGTCGGGTTATAAAGCAAAAGCTTCTTTATATTAAAAAATCTGTTGGCATACACTTTTGAGCACTTTCAAACAATAAACGAGTTATTGGATGTTCACTTTAATTCTGGACGTTACAATTTGCATTTCTCAAAAACCAACAAACTAAACTGTCAACTTCTATGACGTCTTGCCGCAAGGCCTTCTGGGACCAATTAAAGTGAATCATTTAACCTAAAAAGTTAAAACACTCTATTAATACAGGCGGGCCGTCAAGCCCATAGACTTTTACTTGTCAAGGCACATTTTTAAAGCGCAAATCTGTAATTCAAGACTCTCCGGTAATTTACACACAAGACTCACGTTGATCTCTACTCAGCGCGCGCGCACACACACACACACACACACACACACACACGCACACGCACACGCACACGCACGCGCACACGCACACGCACATGCATGCACACACACACACACACACACACACACACGCACACACACACACACACACACACACACACACACACACACACACACACACCTCTGGGTTCTGCTCTGTGGGCCAGAGATTCGTTTAAGGTGATGTCGTCATCGGGAAACTCCTTTTCAAGCTGCCAAGCAGACTGGAAATTGAAGTCATCTCCCTGGTTCTTCTTCTTATTTGGCATTTCTATAACTTTCTACAAACATCTGAACAAGGAAGAGAATGTGAAATGACGTATTTTATATTTATATATAATTATTATAGAATGACTTGTCCCCTATGAGTTCAAGGATGACTGTGAGGCTGTTTGAACATCCAAAGTGACTGACGTTGATATTGCGTGACATTGTGATTGAAGCATCAGTTGCAGGAGCAACGTGCCAAAAAACCATGATCCTTTTCGTATTTCTACCTTCAAAAAATATGGCTAGGACGTCGGGTTGTAAAGAAAAAGCTTCTTTATATAAGAATCTCTGTTGGCATTGACACTTTTGATCACTTTCAAACAATAAACGAGCTAGACTTTGACACTCAGCGGAGTCAGCGCTCGCGCGCACACACACCCGCGCAGCCACATCCAGACCCCCGCCCCACACACACACACACAACACACACACACACACACACACACACACACACACACACACACGCACCCGCGCAGCCACACCCAGACTCCATTTTTAAAACATCTTTAAATCCATGAGGTCTAGGGCCTATATACCCATCAATAGTTCACACTGCAGCAACAGCAGCATCACATCCGAGACACAGTGCCAACTAAGTTACAGTAATAAATTATTACTTCATAAATTATCACTTCATTGATGTTCTACTACCAGTAGATGTCGCTGTTTGAACACATTCCTGAGACTAACATTCACATTTTTAGCAGGAATTTCACCATCACCAAACTAGTTAGCCTATTTACAACCTGTTACATAATCATTATCCAAAGATATCGTACTCACGTAACCTCTTCAGTGTCTCTGTACCAACTGCTAAAACCATCTGTTGTTCTACTCTCACCTTCTAGAATATCACCTGGCAACCCCTTTATGACATCATCACTCTGTGATCATCATCTTCAAGGACCCCAATTGAAATAAGCCAGTGGCTTTCTTGGGTTTTTATCCTTTTAGTTGACCTTGTATGTAATATGTACTTTCATGTACCTACTTCTGCAAATCTTCTAATAAAGTTTTCAATCAATCAATCAATCTGTCAGGACCTTCCTGCACCCAATGCACCCTTGGAACCCTCCAATGATGTCACTCTGACATGTAGCCTAATGTTACCATGACAACCCAGCAAAATGTAAACACAATTTATAATTTTCTGGGTTGTCAAAATGACATGGTTATTATTGCTAAAAGATGGAGGAAGTGTCATAACTGCAACAAGTTCCTCAAATTCATTGTAATAATAATAATAATAATAATAATAATAATACATTAGACTTAAATAGCCCTTTTCTAGACACTCAAAGACGCTTATGTAGTACAACTACAGTAGGCTTTACATACATAAACATTTTCAGTGTTGAAAAAATACTATTAGAGGCCAACAAGAGTATTCAAGTAATCCACTCATGTGTAACCAAACAATTATACAAACTTCTCCTTATCCTACCTAGTCAGCCCAAAGTAAAACTAAATGTTGCGTATGGGCCATATCAGATAATAAATAACCTGAAAACATAGCTATCCATTTGAACCTTATCAGCCACTTAAGTTAAGGAAAGTCTCATGAGAAACTCATGTTTACCAATTATTTGGTCTTGGGAATGTTAATTTACACCGACAGAACAACTTGAATATTCTCTGTTTAGTGTCAAAATAGATAGAATTGTATTTTTTCCCCAAAAACATCCAATCAATGGCTTGGTCACAGATGTTATAATATATATATATATATATATATATATATATATATATATATATATATAAGGAAGACAAGTGGATACAGTACTTACCAAGGTGCCATCTTTCTGCAACTGCCTGTCTTCCAGAATGTTGGCACACCCAAGACTCTAACTCCACTATGATCACCCATTATGACATCAACAGCCAGCCAGCATAATGTAGGGTTACTTTTTTGTTTGTTAATATTTGTAAACTCCCAAAAAGATAGTTTTGACTGATCTACTGAACATCTACATGATTAACAGGGCTGCCAAGTTTCACCAAAAGTTTGGAGTGAGATTTTTTGGCGGTGGAGCGACCCAAAACTGTGCACGTTTTGGCAGCGGCAGCCCCTCTCTCCCACCCAATTATTTGTGCTAGTTTCCTGCAATTTTACATGTTGTTCATAATAAACCAGCACAAGAAATGAAAATAATTTACATTTTATAAAACAAGAAAACAATTCAGACAATATATCATATTTATGAAATCTTAATAAACAAATACAGTAGCCTACAGACTCGAAAAATTGGCCCCATCAACAGGACTCAGCCCCTTGGTCAGCAGCAGAAAGACCCATGGTCATCATCTTATACAGTGCATTGCTCATAGATGGCTATCATGTTATACAGTACATACCAGGGTTTTTCCTGGGTCAGAATGAGGGCTTGGTGGGTGATTTTGTCCATTTTTTTGAGGGACCCCCAATTGTTGTATTTGTATTGTAAATTGTAATTATTAATAATTATTATTAATGTACCTGATTATGTTACAGTAGAGAAACAAAAAACAGTGTGAGACACTGTCATGAGGCCCAACAGTATCATGGTGCAGAGATTCAGTTGTGTGTTTAGGTTGAACATCCATTGCAGCCTGTATCCATACATCAAGTTCATCTTGAAATTCCATAAAACGTTTAATTTTTGGTTCATACCAGTCCGTCTGGTCGTACCCTTTCTCCTCCTCAGGGTGAAGCACTTGCACTGATTTATGAAGTCGTTTGAATTCATTGAGATTTGTATTGAACACATCCATACGATTGACAACATTTTCAACATCATTCTCTTGCATCAGAGCTTTTATTTCCTTCATTTTTCTTGTCAAAGCACTCAGATTCCCTCTGCGTGTCCCAATTAATTAATTTAGTTAATGTTTCATTTGCATTTTGAATTGGACCTTCGTCCGGTTTTGTGTTACTTTCGACGTCCATTACGTCGCACAAGTCCTCTATTTAGATAGATAGAGCCGTAATGTTGTTTTATTGCATGGAACAACGTGACAGTTTTATATTGACGGTGAAAAGCAGCGCTTTTACGTAAGCGCTTGAGGTACGTACGCGCTTGAATTCCTTCCCGCCCCAATTATTCAATTGTCGGCTTTGACAGACATCCACGTTATCAACACTTCACAAGCGCTTCCATCAAACATCAAACATTGTATCAAACAATTTGTCCC
>NC_137680.1:7572279-7692279 GCF_963989245.1 Nansenia antarctica | reverse complement strand
TGTGTCTGTGTGTGTCTGAATGTGTGACTGTCTGTGTGTGTGTGTTAATGCTGCCTGTTAAACACATGATTAGTAGAGCCTTGTTCTGCAGTGTGGGGGCGACAGGCGGACCTGTCTGTCTGACTGACCCTCCTCTAATGAACCTGTCTGTCTGTCTGACCCTCCTCTAATGGACCTGTCTGTCTGTCTGACCCTAATTTAATGAACCTGCCTGTCTGACCTTCCTCTAATGGACCTGTCTGTCTGTCTGACCCTCCTCTAATGGACCTGTCTGTCTGTCTGACCCTCCTCTAACGGACCTGTCTGTCTGTCTGACCCTCCTCTAATGGACCTGTCTGTCAGTCCTGTCTGTGTCTCCTCCAACCCCTGGACATGACGCTGGCCACCCCCCCAAGGCAGCAAACCTAGGGGAAACACTGATCTTGTTTTATTTATGATATCGTATCGTGACTGTATCGTATCGTGAACCCCTGTATCGAGACGTGCATCGTATCGTGAGTTGAGTGTATCGTCCCATCCCTAATACGAACTCATGCTCAATATGTGACATGCCCTAATGCTTTGGTCCTCATAGCGGGATCCGACATAATGATTTTCCTTTCTTTTCTTTTGTTGTGATTCTCAAACAACGTTGAAACGTAGTTCCGTGTTTCAAAAGAAAAGTCTGAACATTTTGATTGGTTGCCGATATGAGGACCAAAGCAGTAGAATGTGTCACATACAATGGGGGAAATCAGTATTGAACACATCGATATTTTGTCCAGCAAATGTATTTCCAATGAGTCTATTCAAGTGAAGTTTGCACCAGACTTTGGTATTAACTCAAACAATCCAGACAAAAAATCTAAACATTTAAGTCCGTAAATAAAGTTATGTGGAATAAAGTGGAATGAAACAGGAAAAAAGTATTGAACACGAGTGGAGAAGCCTTTGTTTGTAATGACAGCTTCAAGGTGCTTTCTGTATGAAGTAACTAATCGCCTGCAGTATTCAGGTGTGATTTTGGCCCATTCCTCTACACAGATTGTCTTTAAATATGCTGGTGAGGCTGAACTGCTCCCTGTTGCCGGTGTCTGTTCCTACCTTGGTTGTGCTTGTTATACCTGGTCCTAAGTAGTGGTTACTACAGTACATAGCAATGTTTTCTTTTTAGCTGCTAGGTAGCTACCAACACGATGGTGGCAAACGTGTTATTATTCAGAGCGATTTTCTCCATTTGAGGTGTACGAACATTCAAGTAAGCATATCTTCAACTATTTTCAGATTGTATGACACATCATTTGAAAGCTTACAATCAGCACTTTCATAATCTAAAAAACTGAAAAATGACCGTTCCCTACTTGGAGACATTATTACCAGACCCTGTCACATATATCTGTTTTTTTGTTCAGGTAATCTGGTGTCACATGGTAGGCCTAACCTTAGTAGATGTTTAGTAAAAGTAGACTATTAACAGTATAGAGCTTAGATGGCGAACACTCAGCTACACACTATGGCCTTCCATTCCAGTCTTACTGGTTCTGCAAAATATTCAGACGGGCATTGATGTTGGAATGCCAGTTAATGTTGATGTGTCCTGTCCTGGTAGTTATGCTACTACAGTAATCTGCACATAGGAAGGGATAGTTATTCATGTGACTGCTGTGGTATGTATGTTTTTAATGTAATGAATTCCCTTCTGAAAGGCACAACAGATTGACCTGCTCACAGCTTTGCAGCTAGATTGTTTGGGAGAAGGACAGTACTACATAACTAGCCAAGAAGCTTTCAGGAACTGACACAAGGTCAGCTACATGGCAAGAGCTGCCACATTATCAACAATCTGAGGGTGATTATGACATTGTCCCTGCAGGGTGGGGGAATATTTAGCATCTGCGTTTTTAGACATCAACCCATGATACATTGCTTTTAAACCAGTGATACTCAACCCTGGAACACCGCAGTGGGTCCATGTTTGTGCCCCAGTCTAGCGCTATCACAGCCTAGTGAACTAATCAACTGATCTTCAAAACCTTGAATCACACCTGAATCAGGTGTGTCACTGCTGAGCTGGGTCAAAAACTTGTAGTGCTATGGCCCTCCAGGGCCAGTATTCAGGCTCACTGTTTTCACACTGATCTCACATCTGTAGTCTTGCTTCATCCCCCTTGTCTGTTCAACTTAAGAGGAAGGAACTAAAGCAGAAGTGAGTGAGAAAATGTTTTTGTTTAACTTGAATGTTGAACTTTTCACAAAGCCACAGTGCTCTCTCTCTCTCTCTCTCTCTCTCTCTCTCTCTCTCTCTCTCTCTCTCTCTCTCTCTCTCTCTTTCACCATCTCTCTGTTTCCCTCTTTCATACTACAGAGGCGTGATCTTGGTCTGAGAATATGGGAAGTAGAGGAGTGAGAAGATGCACGTCGCTTAGAGAGTCACTCATCGAAGCCAGGAGAGAATGAAGCACACCTTGCTCTGTGTGCTACTACTCTGTGAGTACTGTGTTTGTCAGTTGGCAAGAGTGATGTAAGAGAGGTTAATTGTTTGGAAAGTGAGAGTGAATACTGAATACATAGATAACTCCAGTAGCGGTCTGTGTGTTGCTCTGCGAGTACTGTGTTTTTAGTGAGAGTGAGCTGTTTAATCAGTGTCATCTCTGTGAGGTTGTAAACCAGACGCCAGTGGGGTTGATCAGTGTGGTGTACTGTACAGTAGATTAAGACAGGTCACACCCTATCAATGACAATGAATGCAGCATGCTTGCATATGTTGTGATTATATGGGTATTATTGATTATTATAATTATTGAAGATTGATTGATTTTCTGTCACAACATCTACCCTGCTGTCTACAGTTCTTTGTGCATAGTTTGGATGCTGATTAAAGTAAAAGGTACGAGTAAAGACACACGATGACCACATAAGATGGCTTAGGTATTAGAAAATGGCATGATATTTCACTATTGTATTTCAGATTTTCAGTCATGACGTTCTCTGTCTTTGTTTCAGTGTTCCTATGTTCTGGACACACGCAAGGTGATGGTTGATATTAGTTCTCTTGATCATCTCGATCTCTTTATGCTTCTGTCTCTTTCACAGCTGTTGCTTGTCTCAATGTGTTCTTCTTTCATTCTGTTAATTCATTACATGAAAAAACATGTCCATTTATTTGTATAGTGTATGTAAAGAGATGGACTGTATGTAGTATGTTCAATTTGCGCTTTACGCTCTTCAAAATGGGTGAAACATACCGTAGGTGAACCAATAGGTGAAACATATTCAGTGATTGCTGTCTCGTGATAATACTTGAAGATACAGTAATTGTAATGTGGTTGTGTTTGTGTAGGGAAACCAGAGGCTGCTGTGAGGCAGCCTGACAGGTCACAGGTGTTCAGCGGAGAGTCTATCAGATGTGAGATAGATGAGGGACAAGTCACTGACTGGAAGTACTCCTGGAAACGGGATGGTAATCTTACCCAGACCAACAGAATGGAGCCTGAATTGACACTCGGTCGTACTGGGGAGAACACCAGTGGGGAGTACACATGTGTTGGTAGAAACGCAAGTGGCCAACAGTATTCTGATTGGAGTGATCCAGTCAGGTTGACAGTAACTGGTAAGTCAGCACATCTCTTATTCGTATCAGAGCCTTCTTGACCATCACCATGGGCCCCATTTTAATGGTAGAATCTGGGATTTTAGAAACAGTTCAATGGTTAACTCCCTGATTGATTCTCAAAGAATATAACTTATAAATACCCTATGGTTAAATTACTGCACAACTTCACTGTTTGTAAACAATGTCCTTGTAAAGAAATAGGTATGGATTTTTCTTCTTTTTGGCTCAAACTACTATGAGGTTATTCAATATTCTCAGCTTTTATTTGACGGTATTTGTGTACAGATTCAGAAATGATTAGGAAATGTAAATCTGAAGATTGACTTGGCCAGTCAAGAACTTTACACTTTTTGGTTGTTTTTTGGCAGTATGTTTTGGTTCATTACTGTTTATGAATTGCCATCCAATGAATTTGGAGACATTTGCTTGTACTTGAGCTGACCAGATGTTTTTGTACACGGCAAGGCAAGGCAAGGCAAGGCAAGGCAAGTTTATTTGTATAGCACATTTCATACAACAGGGGCAATTCAAAGTGCTCAAACATTATTTGAAAATACAGCAAGAGCAGCATAGTAAGAAAATAAAAGTTACAATGAATAAAAGCAAATATAAGAAGTAAATAGATAAAACGTTTAATAAGACAATAGTAATAAAAAGACATTGATAGAAGTGTTTGTGCTTAATCATAACTGCTGCAAAACAGATTTAAATATTTTAAGGCTTTGGGCCTGTTTGATTTCTTCAGGGAGTTTGTTTGCCAGGAGCAACAGTTAACAACCTGTAAGTAACCATCCTTTTTGAGGATAACTAGTGCTTTGCATCTTGCAGTGAAGCTTCTGTAGTTTGGCTGGTGAAGTACTTTGCGGATGGTAGTCTGACACATTCACACCTACCTTTGGGAGCAGTGGCGGACTCAGGCTGTTTGAAGGGCAGGGGGGGCGAAAAGAAAAAAAAGGCACCTACTGCACAACATGGGACCCCATCAGTGCACATGGTCAAGTTTAGACCATTGTAAGGGCAGCCAATAGGGCACATCCTCTCATTTTCGCCACTCAAAAGGGCATTTTTGCCACTCAAAAGGGCACTTAAGAGAGACTTTTTTCAACCATGGGGGCACCAGGAGGGGCGGTCGCCCCCCCTGCCCCCCCCTTGAGTCCGCCAGTGTTTGGGAGTGTTCCTGACAGTGGGACAGACAATGTCTAATCAGTGAAGAAAGTGATTAACTGGTGATAAAACACTTATTAGACAAAACTATTCCATTACAATTATGACTGTATTCCATTGAAGACGGAGTGTATAAAAGGCTGCATGCAGTGCTGTATTTTGTGCCAGTATGTCTGAGTATAATTGATAAACAAAAAATCTTCCTAAAAAATTAAATGTGGGAATCTGTCTGCTTTCTAACAGATAAACCCCAGCCTGTCCTGAGTATCTCTCCCTCGTGGTGGCTAAACCCTGGGGACTCAGTCACTCTGAGTTGTGAAGTTACAGTGCCCTCTACAGGCTGGAGGTTCTCCTGGTACAAGATTGTTCCCTACAGCGATGGGCTACCCTCTCTACCAGACCAGTCTTACTCTCTACAGCTCCTGTCAGACAACACAGATGGAACTGCAGGAATCTCCTCCTACTCTCTCAGATCTGTTGGTCTCACATACACAGGGCGATATGTGTGTAGAGCTGGGAGAGGAGACCCAGTCTATTATACATTCTACAGCCAACCTCAGTTCCTCTGGTCAGGAGGTATGCCTCTTTTCATTATCTGTCCTTCTTCTCTGTTACTGCTGGACTTCTGTATGTCTCTGTCAGTTACAGAATATCTCCCCTTCATCTGGTGGTTCTGTTTCTCTTTGTATCAGGTCTGCATTCTTCAGTATCTCTCAGGGTGAGTAACAACAGAACCCAGCAGTTTTCACTTCAGTCTCTCTCACTGAGCTGTGAGGTCAATTCTACTGGATGGAGACTGAAGAGATATACTAAGACAAGATTGGTATCAGACTGCCAAACCTACTCTGGATTAAGAACAGGATCCACATGTACCATTAAATACACACTTGTGGAGCAGAGTGGAGTGTACTGGTGTGAGTCTGGATCAGGAGAGTACAGCAATGCTGTCAACATCACTGTGCACGGTACATACATTTTACTACATTTACTAAAATGTTCATAATGTAAATGTTTGATACTGTATGTCATTTAATTTTGTAATTGAATCATCATATTTATCACACAATGCAATATAAGCTCAAGATGTTCATGTATTGTGTGTGCTTACGACAGGATATATTCATTTCAATGTTTCACAGCGAAAAATGTGATCCTGGAGAGCTCTGCTGTTCCTGCGACTGAAGGGGACTCTGTGACTCTGGGCTGTAGATATAGGTATCAGGCCGCTAACTCAAACTCCAAGGCTGATTTTTATAAAGATGGAAGACTCGTCCATGGTTTCCTGGTTGGTCCTCTTGCACTATATCAGTTGTTACAGAAGAAGAATCAATGACAGAACATATCTCTTAAAACCCCAGTATTCCTACAACAACAATGCATAGCTTGTCTGTTGTTTTACGATAAACTGGTAAGACTTTACCTTTACATTACATTTCCTTAATGTGAAATTATGTGGAATGTGGCTCTCTTATAAATTCACTGTATATTTCTGTTTTACCTTGCGCTTCACCATTGAACAGAATTTCCTGAATTTCCCTTTCTTCTTCTTCCCACTAGCATCCCTCTGAGGCTGTGTGACCGAGGCTGTGGAGGTGACCCCGGCCAGGCTCCCCTCAGTCTCTCGCTGGGCAGCGAGGGCCTGGCTCCTCTCCTTCTCCAGGTCGGAGTTGTCACAGACAAGACTCCTCTTCTCCTGCTCCATAACATGGACTTTTCTTTTGAGGTCTCTCTCTCTCTGTCTGCTTTCCTCCACCTCCCTGTCAAGCACCTGAGCCTTCTCAGCTGCCGCCAGCTTGTCCTCCAGGGCCTCTTTCTGCAGGGCCTTGATGTGGTCCTCTGCCTTCCTGGTGGCGTTGGCGGTCTCCAGGAGGGTCGCCTTGACCCCGGCCAGGCTCTCCGAAGTCTCTCGCTGGGCAGCGAGGGCCTGGCTCATCTCCTTCAAGACTCCTCTTCTGCTCAAGACAAGACTCCTCTTCTCCTGCTCCATAACATGGACTTTTCTTTTGAGGTCTCTCTCTCTCTGTCTGCTTTTCTCCACCTCCCTGTCAAGCACCTGAGCCTTCTCAGCTGCCGCCAGCTTGTCCTCCAGGGCCTCTTTCTGCAGGGCCTTGATGTGGTCCTCTGCCACCCTGGTGGCGTTGGCGGTCTCCAGGAGGGTCGCCTTGACCCCGGCCAGGCTCCCCTCAGTCTCTCGCTGCGCAGCGAGGGCCTGGCTCCTCTCCTTCTCCAGGTCGGAGTTGTCACAGACGAGGCTCCTCTTTTCTTGCTCCATATCGTGGAGCTTTTGGAGGAGGCCTTTCTCTCTCTGTTGGCCCTCCTCCACCTCCTCCCTCGCTCTCTCCAACTCCGCCTTTGCCAGAGCGCTGCTGGCCTTCTCCGCCTCCAGCTCAGAGTCCTTGGACTCCAGCTCAGAGTCCTTGGACTCCAGCTCAGAGTCCTTGGCCTCCACCATGGCCCTGCATTTCTCCTTCTCCTCCTCCAGCCCAGAGTCCTTGGCCTCCAGCTCAGAGTCCTTGGCCACGGCCCTCCACTTGGCCTTCACCACGGCCCTCCATTTCTCCTTCTCCTCCTCCAGCTTCCTCTGAGCGCTCCTGCTCATGACTACGATATAGGAAACGGAAGGAAGAGAATATGAAATTACGTATTTTATATTTATATATTATTATTATAGAATGACTTGTCCCCTATGAGTTCATGGATGACTGTGAGGCTGTTTGAACTTCAAAAGTGACTGACGTATAGATATTGCGCGACATTGTGATCGAAGCATCAGTTGTAAGTAAGTAAGTAAGTAAGTAACGTGCCAACGTGCCAAAAATCTGTATCCTTGTTGTATTTCTACCTTCCTAAATGATGGCTAGGACGTCGGGTTATAAAGCAAAAGCTTCTTTATATTAAAAAATCTGTTGGCATACACTTTTGAGCACTTTCAAACAATAAACGAGTTATTGGATGTTCACTTTAATTCTGGACGTTACAATTTGCATTTCTCAAAAACCAACAAACTAAACTGTCAACTTCTATGACGTCTTGCCGCAAGGCCTTCTGGGACCAATTAAAGTGAATCATTTAACCTAAAAAAGTTAAAACACTCTATTAATACAGGCGGGCCGTCAAGCCCATAGACTTTTACTTGTCAAGGCACATTTTTAAAGCGCAAATCTGTAATTCAAGACTCTCCGGTAATTTACACACAAGACTCACGTTGATCTCTACTCAGCGCGCGCGCACACACACACACACACACACACACACACACACACGCACACGCACACGCACACGCACGCGCACACGCACACGCACATGCATGCACACACACACACACACACACACACGCACACACACACACACACACACACACACACACACACACACACACACACACACACACACACACACACCTCTGGGTTCTGCTCTGTGGGCCAGAGATTCGGTTAAGGTGATGTCGTCATCGGGAAACTCCTTTTCAAGCTGCCAAGCAGACTGGAAATTGAAGTCATCTCCCTGGTTCTTCTTCTTATTTGGCATTTCTATAACTTTCTACAAACATCTGAACAAGGAAGAGAATGTGAAATGACGTATTTTATATTTATATATAATTATTATAGAATGACTTGTCCCCTATGAGTTCAAGGATGACTGTGAGGCTGTTTGAACTTCCAAAGTGACTGACGTTGATATTGCGTGACATTGTGATTGAAGCATCAGTTGCAGGAGCAACGTGCCAAAAAACCATGATCCTTTTCGTATTTCTACCTTCAAAAAATATGGCTAGGACGTCGGGTTGTAAAGAAAAAGCTTCTTTATATAAGAATCTCTGTTGGCATTGACACTTTTGATCACTTTCAAACAATAAACGAGCTAGACTTTGACACTCAGCGGAGTCAGCGCTCACGCGCACACACACCCGCGCAGCCACATCCAGACCCCCGCCCCACACACACACACACACACACACACACACACACACACACACACACGCACCCGCGCAGCCACACCCAGACTCCATTTTTAAAACATCTTTAAATCCATGAGGTCTAGGGCCTATATACCCATCAATAGTTCACACTGCAGCAACAGCAGCATCACATCCGAGACACAGTGCCAACTAAGTTACAGTAATAAATTATTACTTCATAAATTATCACTTCATTGATGTTCTACTACCAGTAGATGTCGCTGTTTGAACACATTCCTGAGACTAACATTCACATTTTTAGCAGGAATTTCACCATCACCAAACTAGTTAGCCTATTTACAACCTGTTACATAATCATTATCCAAAGATATCGTACTCACGTAACCTCTTCAGTGTCTCTGTACCAACTGCTAAAACCATCTGTTGTTCTACTCTCACCTTCTAGAATATCACCTGGCAACCCCTTTATGACATCATCACTCTGTGATCATCATCTTCAAGGACCCCAATTGAAATAAGCCAGTGGCTTTCTTGGGTTTTTATCCTTTTAGTTGACCTTGTATGTAATATGTACTTTCATGTACCTACTTCTGCAAATCTTCTAATAAAGTTTTCAATCAATCAATCAATCAATCAATCTGTCAGGACCTTCCTGCACCCAATGCACCCTTGGAACCCTCCAATGATGTCACTCTGACATGTAGCCTAATGTTACCATGACAACCCAGCAAAATGTAAACACAATTTATAATTTTCTGGGTTGTCAAAATGACATGGTTATTATTGCTAAAAGATGGAGGAAGTGTCATAACTGCAACAAGTTCCTCAAATTCATTGTAATAATAATAATAATAATAATAATACATTAGACTTAAATAGCCCTTTTCTAGACACTCAAAGACGCTTATGTAGTACAACTACAGTAGGCTTTACATACATAAACATTTTCAGTGTTGAAAAAATACTATTAGAGGCCAACAAGAGTATTCAAGTAATCCACTCATGTGTAACCAAACAATTATACAAACTTCTCCTTATCCTACCTAGTCAGCCCAAAGTAAAACTAAATGTTGCGTATGGGCCATATCAGATAATAAATAACCTGAAAACATAGCTATCCATTTGAACCTTATCAGCCACTTAAGTTAAGGAAAGTCTCATGAGAAACTCATGTTTACCAATTATTTGGTCTTGGGAATGTTAATTTACACCGACAGAACAACTTGAATATTCTCTGTTTAGTGTCAAAATAGATAGAATTGTATTTTTTCCCCAAAAACATCCAATCAATGGCTTGGTCACAGATGTTATAATATATATATATATATATATATATATATATATATATATATATATATATAAGGAAGACAAGTGGATACAGTACTTACCAAGGTGCCATCTTTCTGCAACTGCCTGTCTTCCAGAATGTTGGCACACCCAAGACTCTAACTCCACTATGATCACCCATTATGACATCAACAGCCAGCCAGCATAATGTAGGGTTACTTTTTTGTTTGTTAATATTTGTAAACTCCCAAAAAGATAGTTTTGACTGATCTACTGAACATCTACATGATTAACAGGGCTGCCAAGTTTCACCAAAAGTTTGGAGTGAGATTTTTTGGCGGTGGAGCGACCCAAAACTGTGCACGTTTTGGCAGCGGCAGCCCCTCTCTCCCACCCAATTATTTGTGCTAGTTTCCTGCAATTTTACATGTTGTTCATAATAAACCAGCACAAGAAATGAAAATAATTTACATTTTATAAAACAAGAAAACAATTCAGACAATATATCATATTTATGAAATCTTAATAAACAAATACAGTAGCCTACAGACTCTAAAAGAAAAATTGGCCCCATCAACAGGACTCAGCCCCTTGGTCAGCAGCAGAAAGACCCATGGTCATCATCTTATATACAGTGCATTGCTCATAGATGGCTATCATGTTATACAGTACATACCAGGGTTTTTCCTGGGTCAGAATGAGGGCTTGGTGGGTGATTTTGTCCATTTTTTTTTAGGGACCCCCAATTGTTGTATTTGTATTGTAAATTGTAATTATTAATAATTATTATTAATGTACCTGATTATGTTACAGTAGAGAAACAAAAAACAGTGTGAGACACTGTCATGAGGCCCAACAGTATCATGGTGCAGAGATTCAGTTGTGTGTTTAGGTTGAACATCCATTGCAGCCTGTATCCATACATCAAGTTCATCTTGAAATTCCATAAAACGTTTAATTTTTGGTTCATACCAGTCCGTCTGGTCGTACCCTTTCTCCTCCTCAGGGTGAAGCACTTGCACTGATTTATGAAGTCGTTTGAATTCATTGAGATTTGTATTGAACACATCCATACGATTGACAACATTTTCAACATCATTCTCTTGCATCAGAGCTTTTATTTCCTTCATTTTTCTTGTCAAAGCACTCAGATTCCCTCTGCGTGTCCCAATTAATTAATTTAGTTAATGTTTCATTTGCATTTTGAATTGGACCTTCGTCCGGTTTTGTGTTACTTTCGACGTCCATTACGTCGCACAAGTCCTCTATTTAGATAGATAGAGCCGTAATGTTGTTTTATTGCATGGAACAACGTGACAGTTTTATATTGACGGTGAAAAGCAGCGCTTTTACGTAAGCGCTTGAGGTACGTACGCGCTTGAATTCCTTCCCGCCCCAATTATTCAATTGTCGGCTTTGACAGACATCCACGTTATCAACACTTCACAAGCGCTTCCATCAAACATTGTATCAAACAATTTGTCCCAGGGCAGTGTGGTGTTATGTTAATATATGGTGTGACGCTTATGCTGTAGACCAATGGGAATGAGTTGGGGATACAGGAGAGAGCATGCGCAGTGGGAAAGCGGGCAGAGTGGGATGAATGGTGGAACTGGATGGTTAATAAAGTACGTGGTATATAGTTAACAGTTGTCTCACGCGTTTACTTACGAAACACGACATGGTGTCAGAAGTGCTGTTGAACTAAATCAGTACAGAGATGTGCCTAATCGACAGGCTGTATGAGCGATTCCACGTTACATGCTGAAGGCGAGCAGCTGGCTAACGACAACGTGCCGCAAGAGGAAGAGGAAGCTAGCAGAATGGCTACTACAAATGCGACGTTCAACATTCAGCCGCCGGAGCCTTTTGATTTTTCTAAGCCGCTCGAGTGGACAAAGTGGATACGGAGATTTGAGAGGTTCCGACAGGCAAGCAATCTAGCCGCCAGCTCGGATGATAATCAGGTGAACACTTTGATTTATTGTATGGGAGATGAGGCCGACGATGTTTTGAGGGGTTTGAAACTCAGCGAGGGAGACCTGCATCTGTACAGTAAAGTGAGGGATGGCTTTCAATCCTTCTTTGTAGTGAAAAAGAACATTGTGTACGAACGTGCGCGATTTAACATGCGCAAACAGGAAGCAAATGAGACCGTGGATGCATTTGTCACTGCCTTGTATGCATTGGCAGAGCACTGCAATTATGGACAATTGCATGATGAACTGATCAGGGATAGGTTAGTGGTAGGGCTGGCAGACTTGCGGCTCTCAGAACGCATGCAAATGGAAAAAGACTTGGACTTAGAAAAAGCTATCAACATGGCGAGACAATCAGAGGAGATCAAAAAGCAGCAAAGCACACTGAGGAGTGACAGCAGCAGTAGTGCAGTGCAGATGGACGTCAGCTCTGTAGACAGAGTGTTTAAAGGGAGGCCAAAGGAAAAGCCCAAACCTAACATGTATAAGAGCTTTGGAGCAAAGGCACACAGCAGCCAGAGCAGCTCCCAGTGCTACAAATGTGGTGGCGCGCCACACCCCAAGCTGGAGTGTCCTGCCAACGAGGTGAAGTGTCACTCCTGTGGAAAAATGGGTCACTACAAGCGTGTGTGCCTTGCAGGTAAAGCTGTGCACGGTATTGAAGAAGAGGTGGAGGGCTGGTTCCTTGGTTCTGTGACGTCAGAGGCTGATCCATGGATTGTAGAAATAGAAGTGATGGGAAAACAGGTCACCTTCAAGCTCGATACTGGAGCCGATGTCACTGTTGTGTCACAGGCTGTTTTTGCTAACATGTTTTCTAACACACAGCCACCCATTCTCCACAAAGCAGAGAAACCTTTGTTTGGTCCAGGACGAATGCCGCTGGACGTGGCAGGGTTCACCAAGCTGCAGCTGGGGAGAGGAGGCAAGCAGACCACGGAGAAGGTCTATGTGGTGAATAACCTGAGCACGCCTTTGCTTGGGAGGCCAGCCATCGTAGCCCTGGGCTTACTCCTCCGTGTCAACAGCATAGACATGGAGACCCTCAAGACGACCTACCCCAAGCTGTGCAGTGGCCTGGGTGAGGTACAACAAGCATACACCATAAAACTCAAACCGGGTGCTGTGCCATTTTCCTTGAAAACCCCCAGGAGGATTCCGCTGCCTATGATGGGGAAAGTCAAAGATGAGCTCCAGCGCATGGAGAACCTGGGTGTCATCAGCCGCGTGGAAGAGCCAACCGACTGGTGCGCCGCCATGGTGGTCGTCCCCAAAAAGGACGGTAAATCAGTGCGTCTATGTGTGGATCTGACCGGCTTGAACGAGTTTGTATGCAGGGAGAAGTACATTCTGCCGTCGATAGAGCAGAGCCTCGGGATGCTTGCCGGAGCAAAGGTTTTCAGTAAACTGGACGCAAACATGGGGTTTTGGCAGGTTCCACTTGCAGCAGAATCAGCCAAGTACACTACGTTCATCACCCCATTCGGAAGGTTTCATTTCAACCGCCTTCCTTTCGGAATTGCCTCAGCACCTGAACATTTTCAGTGCATGATGGCGGAGGTAACCGAGGGGCTGGAAGGTGTGATATGCCACATCGATGACCTGCTGGTGTGGGGGCGGGATCAGGAAGAGCACGATACTCGACTCCACGCAGTACTGCAAAGGGTGGAAAGGGCCCACATCACCCTGAATATGGACAAATGTGAACTCTCAAAGAGTGAGGTGGTCTTCCTGGGCCAGATCGTCACGGCTACAGGGGTCCGCCCAGATCCGAGGAAGACGGAGGCCATCATGGAGATGAAGGAGCCCGCAAACGTCAGCGAGCTGCGAAGCTTTCTTGGAATGGTCAATCAACTGGGAAAATTCATTCCCCAGTTAGCAGAAAAGGACAAGCCGCTCCGTGACCTTCTCTCGAAAAGAAACAGCTGGGCCTGGGACGTGGCCCAGGTGACAGCATTCAGAACACTGAAGGAAGCCCTGTCCTCTCCTCCAGTGCTGGCGGTCTATGATCAAAAGAGAGACACCAAAGTGTCAGCCGACGCATCCTCGTTCGGCTTGGGAGGTGTTCTGCTCCAGAGGTGGGGGGTTGAATGGAAGCCTGTGGCTTACGCGTCTCGGTCCCTCACTCCCACAGAACAACGATACGCACAGATCGAGAAGGAGGCCCTGGGCCTCACATGGGCCTGTGAACGGTTCCAGGATTTCCTCATAGGAAAACACTTCTGCCTGGAGACCGACCATAAACCCCTTCTCAGCTTACTGGGAGGCCAAGCCCTGGATCTTCTGCCGCCAAGAATCCAGCGTTTCAGGATGCGGTTGATGCGCTACTCATATTCTATCGTGCACGTGCCAGGAAAATCACTCTGGACAGCAGACACGCTGTCGCGCTCCCCAGTGACAAGATCCAGGTCTACATCAGAAGAGGAGCTAATGGAGAGCACCAATATATATGTGGACTGTGTAATGGACAATCTACCCGTTGGTGCCTCATATATGGAAAACCTGAGGAAGGAGCTAAATGCTGACAGTGTCTGCTCACGTGTTATGATGCTGTGCACAGAGGGATGGCCTGACCACGCAAGCCAGGAACCTGTGCTGAAGAGCTACTGGCGGGAGCAAGCTACGCTCACAGTGGAAGACGGTCTACTGCTGAAAGGCACACGACTGGTGATACCTTCAGTAATGAGGAACGACGTGCTGGCCAGACTACACGAAGGACACCAAGGTGTTGTGAAGTGCAAGGAGCGTGCCCGCCAGTCTGTGTGGTGGCCTGGACTCAGCCAACAGGTAAATGAAATGGTGCTCAATTGCAGGGCATGCATTCAGGAGCGACAGAATCCCAGAGAACCTCTCATGCCGTCAGAGTGCCCTGAAAGACCATGGCAGAAGTTGGGGGCTGACCTGTTCGTCCTGGGAAAAGACACATACCTACTCGTCGTCGATTACTTCTCCAGGTATGTTGAGATTGCCCAATTGTCTCACACCAGGTCCACTGACATTATTGTACATCTGAAGTCCATGTTTGCCCGCCATGGCATCCCGGAGGTCCTGATGTCAGATAATGGGCCTCAGTTTTCTGGTCAAGCCTTCACCTCCTTTGCTGCTGCGTACGGGTTCAGACACATCACCAGCAGCCCAAGGTTTCCACAGAGTAATGGTGAAGCAGAAAGGGCAGTCCAGACTATGAAAAACCTCCTGAAAAAAGCGAGCGACCCCTACCTGGCTCTACTCGCCTACCGAGCCACACCCCTTCAGAGTGGGTACAGCCCGGCCCAGCTCCTCATGGGCCGACGTCTGCGCACCACGGTGCCAGTGCTGCCCTCTCGACTGGTCCCTACACTGCCGGACAGCGACGCGTTCGCGCAGAAAGAGGAGGTGAAAGGGAGGTCGGATGCGGTAAACTACAACCGGCGACACCGTGCAAGACCCCTCTGTGACCTGTCTTCGGGAGAGCAGGTATGGGTCACGGATGCTAAGACGTCGGGAACTGTGCTCCGAAACCACTCTACTCCGAGGTCCTACCTGGTGGGCCTGCCCCAGGGGGTGGTGAGACGCAACCGACAGCATCTGATACCCCTACACACACCTACACAAGACAGGGGCTCCCCGCCGCAGCAACAAGCCCCGGAGCCGGCCCCAGACCCGACCCCTGGGCAGGCTCCCATGTCACCTACAGTCGGAACACAGGCCCCACCTGCAGAGACTCCCACGCTCAGAACAAGGGGGGGGAGAGCAGTGGTTAAACCTAGGAGGTTTGACATGTAACTGAGAAATGTGGACAAGTGTTTGTATAAGTGTTTACCCTAAAACATTTAAAAAAAAAAGGAGCATATGGGTAATGTTACTGTTGTATTTAAGGAAAAGTTATTCCATGTTACGTTGGATGGGGTCTAGTTTGAGCACTTTTAGTAGCCCTGTTAGTTTTGAGATTTATGGATCAAACCGCTATAGTAACGTATGTTCAGGATTTACACAGGGACAGACCTTTACAACAAAAGAGGCAGAATAATCCTCTAAGGTCTGACGAGGCAAAGGCAGTCTACCCTTTGTCTCTAGAAAGGGGAGATGTGGTGTTATGTTAATATATGGTGTGACGCTTATGCTGTAGACCAATGGGAATGAGTTGGGGATACAGGAGAGAGCATGCGCAGTGGGAAAGCGGGCAGAGTGGGATGAATGGTGGAACTGGATGGTTAATAAAGTACGTGGTATATAGTTAACAGTTGTCTCACGCGTTTACTTACGAAACACGACAGGCAGAGCAGAGCTTGGGCATTTCAGCTTTGTTCTACTCACGAAACGATGGTCATATAGCGCGTTCTGTGATCCACTTGCGTTGTCCTTCCAAACAATAGATACAAAGTTTTCGAGCAGGTGCGTAAAGTTTCCACTTGAATGCACTTGCGTTGTCCTTCCAAAACAATAGAGCGAAAGCTTCAACTTAACAATCAATTGTTATTTCTCGCCGTGAGAAATAGAGATGCGGCGTGAGAGCGTGAGAACTGGTTGAAATGCGTGAGTCTCACGGCGATTGCGTGAGACTTGGCAGCTAATGCTCTTTAGAGAAGTAGGCTACCTACAAAAACCTTCTGATGCCAAAAGCGCTCTCTCTTTGTTTCTCTCTCTCTCTCTCTCACACACACACACACACACGCACGCACGCACGCACGCACGCACGCACGCACGCACGCACGCACGCACGCACGCACGCACGCACGCACGCACACACACACACACACACACACACACACACACACACACACACACACACACACACACACATACATACTTTTCTCAATACACATATCCCATGCCATTTTTAACAAAAACACAATGCAAGAATGATGAAATGATTGGCTACATGATAGAAGAGACGCTCTATCATAGCCTAAGCCAACAATATCAGAAAAGGACCACCTAAAAGGAAAACAGAATATTCAGGCACCAGATGACCAATCAAAATATAATGTAATATAATGCAATATAAGGCTCTCAGGCATTCTGTACTTTCAAATATGTATTCTCCTTGAGCAGTCAACATCAACTATCAGCTATTTCGCTAGCGAAAACGAAAGCTAACTTAACCCGCCACCACGTCGGCGCAGTGCCGCAATTGCAGTTTTGTCGGAGGCGGCCGCCTCATAATTCTCTATGCAGGAAAAACCCTGCATATGCACTACCAAACGTGGTCTAATTGTAATATCTGCCAACAACTCAATTGTTGCTTGGGCCTACCTTATTTGAAGAGAAGCTCACATCACCTTTCTAGGACGCAAACCGGTTAATCACCACATGTCTTAGAATTAATGATAATGATTTTATACATATATGCATCATAATGCATCACAGCACTGGCAGTGTCTACACATCAACATCCATCACAGACATAATGCAATAAAACCATGGGCACACACACACACACGCACACACACACACGCACACACAGACACACACGCACACGCACACACAGACACACACACACACACACACACACACACACACAGACACTCACACACCACACACTCTCACACACACACACAGTCACGCACTCACACTCACACACACTCACACACACACACACACACACACACACACACACACACACACACCCCAGGCCTCTCTGCGCCCCCTATATGCAGGCCTGGTCCCTGTGGTCTTAAGCGATCATTTTCCAATAAGGAGGATCAAAGCAAAGCCATGTACAGAACCCTGTAATACACACTTCTGAAAACCAGGATAGATAAACTGTTGACCTCCTCCTTCCCTCCTTCCCTCCTTCCCTCCATCCCTCCATCCACCCCTCCCTGCCACATCCCTCTCTCCATCCCTCCCTACCACATCCACCCACCCCTGAATACCATACTCCATAGAATAGAAATAAGTACAAACATGAGTTTATCCCCCTCCCTCCCTCCCTCCATCCCTCCCTCCCACATCCCTCCCTCCATCCCTCCCTTCACCCCTCCCTCCCTCCCACATCCACCTACACCTGAATACCACACTCCATAGAATAGAAATGAGTGCAGAAATATGAGTTTATCCCCCTCCCTCCCTCTCTCCCTCCCTATCTTCCACCTCCCAGCGTCCCTCCCTCTCTCCCTCTCTATCTTCTACCTCCCAGCCTCCCTCCCTCCCTCTCTCCCTCTCTCCCTACCTATCTTTCACCTCCCAGCCTCCCTCCCTCTCTCCCTCCCTATCTTCCACCTCCCAGCCTCCCTCGCCTTTGCAATACAATATTCTATACAGAAATAGTTTACCCCTCTCCCCCCCTCCCTCTCTCCCTCTCACCCCCCCCCCCCCCTGTCTCTGGTTACCATGGTGAACATTAACAAGTTACTGTAAGATCCTGAGATGTAGAGGCATTGATTGGCCTCCTTGAAGATGGTCAAAACACCCACCCACACACCTAACCACACACACACACACACACACACACACACCTAACCACACACACATGCACCCACGTCTTGCTTGCTATGTCTCCCTCTTATTAGAAGCAGTGTCAGAGTGTGTGCGTGTGTGTGTGTGTGTGTGTGTGTGTGTGTGTGCATGTGTGTGTGTGTGTGTCTGTGTCTGTGTTTCTGTGTGTGTGTGTCTGTGTCTGTGTGTGTCTGTGTGTGTGTGTGTGTGTGTGTGTGTGTCTGTGCGTGTGTGTGTGTGTGTGTGTGTGTGTGTGTGTGTGTGTCTGTGTGTGTCTGAATGTGTGACTGTCTGTGTGTGTGTGTTAATGCTGCCTGTTAAACACATGATTAGTAGAGCCTTGTTCTGCAGTGTGGGGGCGACAGGCGGACCTGTCTGTCTGACTGACCCTCCTCTAATGAACCTGTCTGTCTGTCTGACCCTCCTCTAATGGACCTGTCTGTCTGTCTGACCCTAATCTAATGAACCTGCCTGTCTGACCTTCCTCTAATGGACCTGTCTGTCTGTCTGACCCTCCTCTAATGGACCTGTCTGTCTGTCTGACCCTCCTCTAATGGACCTGTCTGTCAGTCCTGTCTGTGTCTCCTCCAACCCCTGGACATGACGCTGGCCACCCCCCCAAGGCAGCAAACCTAGGGGAAACACTGATCTTGTTTTATTTATGATATCGTATCGTGACTGTATCGTATCGTGAACCCCTGTATCGAGAGGTGCATCGTATCGTGAGTTGAGTGTATCGTCCCATCCCTAATACGAACTCATGCTCATTATGTGACATGCCCTAATGCTTTGGTCCTCATAGCGGGATCCGACGTAATGATTTTCCTTTCTTTTCTTTTGTTGTGATTCTCAAACAACGTTGAAACGTAGTTCCGTGTTTCAAAAGAAAAGTCTGAACATTTTGATTGGTTGCCGATATGAGGACCAAAGCAGTAGAATGTGTCACATACAATGGGGGAAATCAGTATTGAACACATCGATATTTTGTCCAGCAAATGTATTTCCAATGAGTCTATTCAAGTGAAGTTTGCACCAGACTTTGGTATTAACTCAAACAATCCAGACAAAAAATCGAAACATTTAAGTCCGTAAATAAAGTTATGTGGAATAAAGTGGAATGAAACAGGAAAAAAGTATTGAACACGAGTGGAGAAGCCTTTGTTTGTAATGACAGCTTCAAGGTGCTTTCTGTATGAAGTAACTAATCGCCTGCAGTATTCAGGTGTGATTTTGGCCCATTCCTCTACACAGATTGTCTTTAAATATGCTGGTGAGGCTGAACTGCTCCCTGTTGCCGGTGTCTGTTCCTACCTTGGTTGTGCTTGTGTAACGATGGTCAAACAGCCAAACTTCTTTCATTTAATTCGTTTATTTGACCTGCAGAGAAGACATATAGAACACAATTCTTCTCTGGTCTGCTTGTGAATCCATTGAGGTGGCGGCCATGTTCTCTGGTTCCACCGTCTATGTACATTTCACATCAGGACAGTTTGTTCACAGAAAGAACGCAAACTTCCCTCAAACATTACAAATAACAATTACAAACAACATGTGGAGCGACATACCTGCAGAGAAGACATATAGAACACAATTCTTCTCTGGTCTGCTTGTGAATCTGCACGTTCAAAACAACATACAATAAATGTTCTGTTTCACATCATCACAATACATCACATCATCACAATACATGTAAAAACAAACAGCACAGTACTACACCAACACCTTCACCCTACATTACAAGATTCTCCATACAAACAACAAAACACGAGGAGCATTTTACATAGCGCACATACCCATTGAGGTGGCGGCCATGTTCTGACGCACCACCGCAAGTACGGCAACAAGAGAAGGACAAACGAACGTGCAGACCTGCAGTACACCCAAACTCCAAAGGGGGGCTCCATTGGACCATGTTGGACCAACAACAACCAGGGCTGCTCAAAGCACGGCGAAACTCATCTACATTCACCACAGCTAAACATACATTCCCAACTCTGTTACACTTGTTATACCTGGTCCTAAGTAGTGGTTACTACAGTACATAGCAATGTTTTCTTTTTAGCTGCTAGGTAGCTACCAACACGATGGTGGCAAACGTGTTATTATTCAGAGCGATTTTCTCCATTTGAGGTGTACGAACATTCAAGTAAGCATATCTTCAACTATTTTCAGATTGTATGACACATCATTTGAAAGCTTACAATCAGCACTTTCATAATCTAAAGAACTGAAAAATGACCGTTCCCTACTTGGAGACATTATTACCAGACCCTGTCACATATATCTGTTTTTTTGTTCAGGTAATCTGGTGTCACATGGTAGGCCTAACCTTAGTAGATGTTTAGTAAAAGTAGACTATTAACAGTATAGAGCTTAGATGGCGAACACTCAGCTACACACTATGGCCTTCCATTCCAGTCTTACTGGTTCTGCAAAATATTCAGACAGGCATTGATGTTGGAATGCCAGTTAATGTTGATGTGTCCTGTCCTGGTAGTTATGCTACTACAGTAATCTGCACATAGGAAGGGATAGTTATTCATGTGACTGCTGTGGTATGTATGTTTTTAATGTAATGAATTCCCTTCTGAAAGGCACACCAGATTGACCTGCTCACAGCTTTGCAGCTAGATTGTTTGGGAGAAGGACAGTACTACATAACTAGCCAAGAAGCTTTCAGGAACTGACACAAGGTCAGCTACATGGCAAGAGCTGCCACATTATCAACAATCTGAGGGTGATTATGACATTGTCCCTGCAGGGTGGGGGAATATTTAGCATCTGCGTTTTTAGACATCAACCCATGATACATTGCTTTTAAACCAGTGATACTCAACCCTGGAACACCGCAGTGGGTCCATGTTTGTGCCCCAGTCTAGCGCTATCACAGCCTAGTGAACTAATCAACTGATCTTCAAAACCTTGAATCACACCTGAATCAGGTGTGTCACTGCTAAGCTGGGTCAAAAACTTGTAGTGCTATGGCCCTCCAGGGCCGGTATTCAGGCTCACTGTTTTCACACTGATCTCACATCTGTAGTCTTGCTTCATCCCCCTTGTCTGTTCAACTTAAGAGGAAGGAACTAAAGCAGAAGTTAGTGAGAAAATGTTTTTGTTTAACTTGAATGTTGAACTTTTCACAAAGCCACAGTGCTCTCTCTCTCTCTCTCTCTCTCTCTCTCTCTCTCTCTCTCTTTCACCATCTCTCTGTTTCCCTCTTTCATACTACAGAGGCGTGATCTTGGTCTGAGAATATGGGAAGTAGAGGAGTGAGAAGATGCACGTCGCTTAGAGAGTCACTCATCGAAGCCAGGAGAGAATGAAGCACACCTTGCTCTGTGTGCTACTACTCTGTGAGTACTGTGTTTGTCAGTTGGCAAGAGTGATGTAAGAGAGGTTAATTGTTTGGAAAGTGAGAGTGAATACTGAATACATAGATAACTCCAGTAGCGGTCTGTGTGTTGCTCTGCGAGTACTGTGTTTTTAGTGAGAGTGAGCTGTTTAATCAGTGTCATCTCTGTGAGGTTGTAAACCAGACGCCAGTGGGGTTGATCAGTGTGGTGTACTGTACAGTAGATTAAGACAGGTCACACCCTATCAATGGCAATGAATGCAGCATGCTTGCATATGTTGTGATTATATGGGTATTATTGATTATTATAATTATTGAAGATTGATTGATTTTCTGTCACAACATCTACCCTGCTGTCTACAGTTCTTTGTGCATAGTTTGGATGCTGATTAAAGTAAAAGGTACGAGTAAAGACACACGATGACCACATAAGATGGCTTAGGTATTAGAAAATGGCATGATATTTCACTATTGTATTTCAGATTTTCAGTCATGACGTTCTCTGTCTTTGTTTCAGTGTTCCTATGTTCTGGACACACGCAAGGTGATGGTTGATATTAGTTCTCTTGATCATCTCGATCTCTTTATGCTTCTGTCTCTTTCACAGCTGTTGCTTGTCTCAATGTGTTCTTCTTTCATTCTGTTAATTCATTACATGAAAAAACATGTCCATTTATTTGTATAGTGTATGTAAAGAGATGGACTGTATGTAGTATGTTCAATTTGCGCTATACGCTCTTCAAAATGGGTGAAACATACCGTAGGTGAACCAATAGGTGAAACATATTCAGTGATTGCTGTCTCGTGATAATACTTGAAGATACAGTAATTGTAATGTGGTTGTGTTTGTGTAGGGAAACCAGAGGCTGCTGTGAGGCAGCCTGACAGGTCACAGGTGTTCAGCGGAGAGTCTATCAGATGTGAGATAGATGAGGGACAAGTCACTGACTGGAAGTACTCCTGGAAACGGGATGGTAATCTTACCCAGACCAACAGAATGGAGCCTGAATTGACACTCGGTCGTACTGGGGAGAACACCAGTGGGGAGTACACATGTGTTGGTAGAAACGCAAGTGGCCAACAGTATTCTGATTGGAGTGATCCAGTCAGGTTGACAGTAACTGGTAAGTCAGCACATCTCTTATTCGTATCAGAGCCTTCTTGACCATCACCATGGGCCCCATTTTAATGGTAGAATCTGGGATTTTAGAAACAGTTCAATGGTTAACTCCCTGATTGATTCTCAAAGAATATAACTTATAAATACCCTATGGTTAAATTACTGCACAACTTCACTGTTTGTAAACAATGTCCTTGTAAAGAAATAGGTATGGATTTTTCTTCTTTTTGGCTCAAACTACTATGAGGTTATTCAATATTCTCAGCTTTTATTTGACGGTATTTGTGTACAGATTCAGAAATGATTAGGAAATTTAAATCTGAAGATTGACTTGGCCAGTCAAGAACTTTACACTTTTTGGTTGTTTTTTGGCAGTATGTTTTGGTTCATTACTGTTGATGAATTGCCATCCAATGAATTTGGAGACATTTGCTTGTACTTGAGCTGACCAGATGTGTTTGTACACGGCAAGGCAAGGCAAGGCAAGGCAAGGCAAGTTTATTTGTATAGCACATTTCATACAACAGGGGCAATTCAAAGTGCTCAAACATTATTTGAAAATACAGCAAGAGCAGCATAGTAAGAAAATAAAAGTTACAATGAATAAAAGCAAATATAAGAAGTAAATAGATAAAACGTTTAATAAGACAATAGTAATAAAAAGACATTGATAGAAGTGTTTGTGCTTAATCATAACTGCTACAAAACAGATTTAAATATTTTAAGGCTTTGGGCCTGTTTGATTTCTTCAGGGAGTTTGTTTGCCAGGAGCAACAGTTAACAACCTGTAAGTAACCATCCTTTTTGAGGATAACTAGTGCTTTGCATCTTGCAGTGAAGCTTCTGTAGTTTGGCTGGTGAAGTACTTTGCGGATGGTAGTCTGACACATTCACACCTACCTTTGGGAGCAGTGGCGGACTCAGGCTGTTTGAAGGGCAGGGGGGGCGAAAAGAAAAAAAAGGCACCTACTGCACAACATGGGACCCCATCAGTGCACATGGTCAAGTTTAGACCATTGTAAGGGCAGCCAATAGGGCACATCCTCTAATTTTGCCACTCAAAAGGGCACTTTAGTGCGACGTTTTTCAACTGTGGGGGCACACGGTCAAGTTTAGACCATTGGAGGGGCACCAATAGGGCACATCCTCTCATTTTCGCCACTCAAAAGGGCATTTTTGCCACTCAAAAGGGCACTTAAGAGAGACTTTTTTCAACCATGGGGGCACCAGGAGGGGCGGTCGCCCCCCCTGCCCCCCCCCTTGAGTCCGCCAGTGTTTGGGAGTGTTCCTGACAGTGGGACAGACAATGTCTAATCAGTGAAGAAAGTGATTAACTGGTGATAAAACACTTATTAGACAAAACTATTCCATTACAATTATGACTGTATTCCATTGAAGACGGAGTGTATAAAAGGCTGCATGCAGTGCTGTATTTTGTGCCAGTATGTCTGAGTATAATTGATAAACAAAAAATCTTCCTAAAAAATTAAATGTGGGAATCTGTCTGCTTTCTAACAGATAAACCCCAGCCTGTCCTGAGTATCTCTCCCTCGTGGTGGCTAAACCCTGGGGACTCAGTCACTCTGAGTTGTGAAGTTACAGTGCCCTCTACAGGCTGGAGGTTCTCCTGGTACAAGATTGTTCCCTACAGCGATGGGCTACCCTCTCTACCAGACCAGTCTTACTCTCTACAGCTCCTGTCAGACAACACAGATGGAACTGCAGGAATCTCCTCCTACTCTCTCAGATCTGTTGGTCTCACATACACAGGGCGATATGTGTGTAGAGCTGGGAGAGGAGACCCAGTCTATTATACATTCTACAGCCAACCTCAGTTCCTCTGGTCAGGAGGTATGCCTCTTTTCATTATCTGTCCTTCTTCTCTGTTACTGCTGGACTTCTGTATGTCTCTGTCAGTTACAGAATATCTCCCCTTCATCTGGTGGTTCTGTTTCTCTTTGTATCAGGTCTGCATTCTTCAGTATCTCTCAGGGTGAGTAACAACAGAACCCAGCAGTTTTCACTTCAGTCTCTCTCACTGAGCTGTGAGGTCAATTCTACTGGATGGAGACTGAAGAGATATACTAAGACAAGATTGGTATCAGACTGCCAAACCTACTCTGGATTAAGAACAGGATCCACATGTACCATTAAATACACACTTGTGGAGCAGAGTGGAGTGTACTGGTGTGAGTCTGGATCAGGAGAGTACAGCAATGCTGTCAACATCACTGTGCACGGTACGTACATTTTACTAAATTTACTAAAATGTTCATAATGTAAATGTTTGATACTGTATGTCATTTAATTTTGTAATTGAATCATCATATTTATCACACAATGCAATATAAGCTCAAGATGTTCATGTATTGTGTGTGCTTACGACAGGATATATTCATTTCAATGTTTCACAGCGAAAAATGTGATCCTGGAGAGCTCTGCTGTTCCTGCGACTGAAGGGGACTCTGTGACTCTGGGCTGTAGATATAGGTATCAGGCCGCTAACTCAAACTCCAAGGCTGATTTTTATAAAGATGGAAGACTCGTCCATGGTTGCCTGGTTGGTCCTCTTGCACTATATCAGTTGTTACAGAAGAAGAATCAATGACAGAACATATCTCTTAAAACCCCAGTATTCCTACAACAACAATGCATAGCTTGTCTGTTGTTTTACGATAAACTGGTAAGACTTTACCTTTACATTACATTTCCTTAATGTGAAATTATGTGGAATGTGGCTCTCTTATAAATTCACTGTATATTTCTGTTTTACCTTGCGCTTCACCATTGAACAGAATTTCCTGAATTTCCCTTTCTTCTTCTTCCCACTAGCATCCCTCTGAGGCTGTGTGACCGAGGCTGTGGAGGTGACCCCGGCCAGGCTCCCCTCAGTCTCTCGCTGGGCAGCGAGGGCCTGGCTCCTCTCCTTCTCCAGGTCGGAGTTGTCACAGACAAGACTCCTCTTCTCCTGCTCCATAACATGGACTTTTCTTTTGAGGTCTCTCTCTCTCTGTCTGCTTTCCTCCACCTCCCTGTCAAGCACCTGAGCCTTCTCAGCTGCCGCCAGCTTGTCCTCCAGGGCCTCTTTCTGCAGGGCCTTGATGTGGTCCTCTGCCTTCCTGGTGGCGTTGGCGGTCTCCAGGAGGGTCGCCTTGACCCCGGCCAGGCTCTCCGAAGTCTCTCGCTGGGCAGCGAGGGCCTGGCTCATCTCCTTCAAGACTCCTCTTCTGCTCAAGACAAGACTCCTCTTCTCCTGCTCCATAACATGGACTTTTCTTTTGAGGTCTCTCTCTCTCTGTCTGCTTTTCTCCACCTCCCTGTCAAGCACCTGAGCCTTCTCAGCTGCCGCCAGCTTGTCCTCCAGGGCCTCTTTCTGCAGGGCCTTGATGTGGTCCTCTGCCTCCCTGGTGGCGTTGGCGGTCTCCAGGAGGGTCGCCTTGACCCCGGCCAGGCTCTCCGAAGTCTCTCGCTGGGCAGCGAGGGCCTGGCTCATCTCCTTCAAGACTCCTCTTCTGCTCAAGACAAGACTCCTCTTCTCCTGCTCCATAACATGGACTTTTCTTTTGAGGTCTCTCTCTCTCTGTCTGCTTTTCTCCACCTCCCTGTCAAGCACCTGAGCCTTCTCAGCTGCCGCCAGCTTGTCCTCCAGGGCCTCTTTCTGCAGGGCCTTGATGTGGTCCTCTGCCTCCCTGGTGGCGTTGGCGGTCTCCAGGAGGGTCGCCTTGACCCCGGCCAGGCTCTCCGAAGTCTCTCGCTGGGCAGCGAGGGCCTGGCTCATCTCCTTCAAGACTCCTCTTCTGCTCAAGACAAGACTCCTCTTCTCCTGCTCCATAACATGGACTTTTCTTTTGAGGTCTCTCTCTCTCTGTCTGCTTTTCTCCACCTCCCTGTCAAGCACCTGAGCCTTCTCAGCTGCCGCCAGCTTGTCCTCCAGGGCCTCTTTCTGCAGGGCCTTGATGTGGTCCTCTGCCTCCCTGGTGGCGTTGGCGGTCTCCAGGAGGGTCGCCTTGACCCCGGCCAGGCTCCCCTCAGTCTCTCGCTGCGCAGCGAGGGCCTGGCTCCTCTCCTTCTCCAGGTCGGAGTTGTCACAGACGAGGCTCCTCTTTTCTTGCTCCATATCGTGGAGCTTTTGGAGGAGGCCTTTCTCTCTCTGTTGGCCCTCCTCCACCTCCTCCCTCGCTCTCTCCAACTCCGCCTTTGCCAGAGCGCTGCTGGCCTTCTCCGCCTCCAGCTCAGAGTCCTTGGACTCCAGCTCAGAGTCCTTGGACTCCAGCTCAGAGTCCTTGGACTCCAGCTCAGAGTCCTTGGCCTCCACCATGGCCCTGCATTTCTCCTTCTCCTCCTCCAGCCCAGAGTCCTTGGCCTCCAGCTCAGAGTCCTTGGCCACGGCCCTCCACTTGGCCTTCACCACGGCCCTCCATTTCTCCTTCTCCTCCTCCAGCTTCCTCTGAGCGCTCCTGCTCATGACTACGATATAAGAAACGGAAGGAAGAGAATATGAAATTACGTATTTTATATTTATATATTATTATTATAGAATGACTTGTCCCCTATGAGTTCATGGATGACTGTGAGGCTGTTTGAACTTCAAAAGTGACTGACGTATAGATATTGCGCGACATTGTGATCGAAGCATCAGTTGTAAGTAAGTAAGTAAGTAAGTAAGTAACGTGCCAACGTGCCAAAAATCTGTATCCTTGTTGTATTTCTACCTTCCTAAATGATGGCTAGGACGTCGGGTTATAAAGCAAAAGCTTCTTTATATTAAAAAATCTGTTGGCATACACTTTTGAGCACTTTCAAACAATAAACGAGTTATTGGATGTTCACTTTAATTCTGGACGTTACAATTTGCATTTCTCAAAAACCAACAAACTAAACTGTCCACTTCTATGACGTCTTGCCGCAAGGCCTTCTGGGACCAATTAAAGTGAATCATTTAACCTAAAAAGTTAAAACACTCTATTAATACAGGCGGGCCGTCAAGCCCATAGAATTTTACTTGTCAAGGCACATTTTTAAAGCGCAAATCTGTAATTCAAGACTCTCCGGTAATTTACACACAAGACTCACGTTGATCTCTACTCAGCGCGCGCGCACACACACACACACACACACACACACACACACACGCACACGCACACGCACACGCACGCGCACACGCACACGCACATGCATGCACACACACACACACACACACACACGCACACACACACACACACACACACACACACACACACCTCTGGGTTCTGCTCTGTGGGCCAGAGATTCGGTTAAGGTGATGTCGTCATCGGGAAACTCCTTTTCAAGCTGCCAAGCAGACTGGAAATTGAAGTCATCTCCCTGGTTCTTCTTCTTATTTGGCATTTCTATAACTTTCTACAAACATCTGAACAAGGAAGAGAATGTGAAATGACGTATTTTATATTTATATATAATTATTATAGAATGACTTGTCCCCTATGAGTTCAAGGATGACTGTGAGGCTGTTTGAACTTCCAAAGTGACTGACGTTGATATTGCGTGACATTGTGATTGAAGCATCAGTTGCAGGAGCAACGTGCCAAAAAAACATGATCCTTTTCGTATTTCTACCTTCAAAAAATATGGCTAGGACGTCGGGTTGTAAAGAAAAAGCTTCTTTATATAAGAATCTCTGTTGGCATTGACACTTTTGATCACTTTCAAACAATAAACGAGCTAGACTTTGACACTCAGCGGAGTCAGCGCTCGCGCGCACACACACCCGCGCAGCCACATCCAGACCCCCGCCCCACACACACACACACACACACACACACACACACACACACACACACACACACACACACACACACACCCGCGCAGCCACACCCAGACTCCATTTTTAAAACATCTTTAAATCCATGAGGTCTAGGGCCTATATACCCATCAATAGTTCACACTGCAGCAACAGCAGCATCACATCCGAGACACAGTGCCAACTAAGTTACAGTAATAAATTATTACTTCATAAATTATCACTTCATTGATGTTCTACTACCAGTAGATGTCGCTGTTTGAACACATTCCTGAGACTAACATTCACATTTTTAGCAGGAATTTCACCATCACCAAACTAGTTAGCCTATTTACAACCTGTTACATAATCATTATCCAAAGATATCGTACTCACGTAACCTCTTCAGTGTCTCTGTACCAACTGCTAAAACCATCTGTTGTTCTACTCTCACCTTCTAGAATATCACCTGGCAACCCCTTTATGACATCATCACTCTGTGATCATCATCTTCAAGGACCCCAATTGAAATAAGCCAGTGGCTTTCTTGGGTTTTTATCCTTTTAGTTGACCTTGTATGTAATATGTACTTTCATGTACCTACTTCTGCAAATCTTCTAATAAAGTTTTCAATCAATCAATCAATCAATCTGTCAGGACCTTCCTGCACCCAATGCACCCTTGGAACCCTCCAATGATGTCACTCTGACATGTAGCCTAATGTTACCATGACAACCCAGCAAAATGTAAACACAATTTATAATTTTCTGGGTTGTCAAAATGACATGGTTATTATTGCTAAAAGATGGAGGAAGTGTCATAACTGCAACAAGTTCCTCAAATTCATTGTAATAATAATAATAATAATAATAATAATAATACATTAGACTTAAATAGCCCTTTTCTAGACACTCAAAGACGCTTATGTAGTACAACTACAGTAGGCTTTACATACATAAACATTTTCAGTGTTGAAAAAATACTATTAGAGGCCAACAAGAGTATTCAAGTAATCCACTCATGTGTAACCAAACAATTATACAAACTTCTCCTTATCCTACCTAGTCAGCCCAAAGTAAAACTAAATGTTGCGTATGGGCCTTATCAGATAATAAATAACCTGAAAACATAGCTATCCATTTGAACCTTATCAGCCACTTAAGTTAAGGAAAGTCTCATGAGAAACTCATGTTTACCAATTATTTGGTCTTGGGAATGTTAATTTACACCGACAGAACAACTTGAATATTCTCTGTTTAGTGTCAAAATAGATAGAATTGTATTTTTTCCCCAAAAACATCCAATCAATGGCTTGGTCACAGATGTTATAATATATATATATATATATATATATATATATATATATATATATATATATATATATATATATATATATATATATATAAGGAAGACAAGTGGATACAGTACTTACCAAGGTGCCATCTTTCTGCAACTGCCTGTCTTCCAGAATGTTGGCACACCCAAGACTCTAACTCCACTATGATCACCCATTATGACATCAACAGCCAGCCAGCATAATGTAGGGTTACTTTTTTGTTTGTTAATATTTGTAAACTCCCAAAAAGATAGTTTTGACTGATCTACTGAACATCTACATGATTAACAGGGCTGCCAAGTTTCACCAAAAGTTTGGAGTGAGATTTTTTGGCGGTGGAGCGACCCAAAACTGTGCACGTTTTGGCAGCGGCAGCCCCTCTCTCCCACCCAATTATTTGTGCTAGTTTCCTGCAATTTTACATGTTGTTCATAATAAACCAGCACAAGAAATGAAAATAATTTACATTTTATAAAACAAGAAAACAATTCAGACAATATATCATATTTATGAAATCTTAATAAACAAATACAGTAGCCTACAGACTCTAAAAGAAAAATTGGCCCCATCAACAGGACTCAGCCCCTTGGTCAGCAGCAGAAAGACCCATGGTCATCATCTTATATACAGTGCATTGCTCATAGATGGCTATCATGTTATACAGTACATACCAGGGTTTTTCCTGGGTCAGAATGAGGGCTTGGTGGGTGATTTTGTCAATTTTTTTTGAGGGACCCCCAATTGTTGTATTTGTATTGTAAATTGTAATTATTAATAATTATTATTAATGTACCTGATTATGTTACAGTAGAGAAACAAAAAACAGTGTGAGACACTGTCATGAGGCCCAACAGTATCATGGTGCAGAGATTCAGTTGTGTGTTTAGGTTGAACATCCATTGCAGCCTGTATCCATACATCAAGTTCATCTTGAAATTCCATAAAACGTTTAATTTTTGGTTCATACCAGTCCGTCTGGTCGTACCCTTTCTCCTCCTCAGGGTGAAGCACTTGCACTGATTTATGAAGTCGTTTGAATTCATTGAGATTTGTATTGAACACATCCATACGATTGACAACATTTTCAACATCATTCTCTTGCATCAGAGCTTTTATTTCCTTCATTTTTCTTGTCAAAGCACTCAGATTCCCTCTGCGTGTCCCAATTAATTAATTTAGTTAATGTTTCATTTGCATTTTGAATTGGACCTTCGTCCGGTTTTGTGTTACTTTCGACGTCCATTACGTCGCACAAGTCCTCTATTTAGATAGATAGAGCCGTAATGTTGTTTTATTGCATGGAACAACGTGACAGTTTTATATTGACGGTGAAAAGCAGCGCTTTTACGTAAGCGCTTGAGGTACGTACGCGCTTGAATTCCTTCCCGCCCCAATTATTCAATTGTCGGCTTTGACAGACATCCACGTTATCAACACTTCACAAGCGCTTCCATCAAACATCAAACATTGTATCAAACAATTTGTCCCAGGGCAGAGCAGAGCTTGGGCATTTCAGCTTTGTTCTACTCACGAAACGATGGTCATATAGCGCGTTCTGTGATCCACTTGCGTTGTCCTTCCAAACAATAGATACAAAGTTTTCGAGCAGGTGCGTAAAGTTTCCACTTGAATGCACTTGCGTTGTCCTTCCAAAACAATAGAGCGAAAGCTTCAACTTAACAATCAATTGTTATTTCTCGCCGTGAGAAATAGAGATGCGGCGTGAGAGCGTGAGAACTGGTTGAAATGCGTGAGTCTCACGGCGATTGCGTGAGACTTGGCAGCTAATGCTCTTTAGAGAAGTAGGCTACCTACAAAAACCTTCTGATGCCAAAAGCGCTCTCTCTTTGTTTCTCTCTCTCTCTCTCTCTCTCTCACACACACACACACACACACACACACACACACACACACACACACACCCCCACACACACACACACACACGCACGCACGCACGCACGCACGCACGCACGCACGCACGCACGCACGCACGCACGCACACACACACACACACACACACACACACACACACACACACACACACACACACACACACATACATACTTTTCTCAATACACATATCCCATGCCATTTTTAACAAAAACACAATGCAAGAATGATGAAATGATTGGCTACATGATAGAAGAGACGCTCTATCATAGCCTAAGCCAACAATATCAGAAAAGGACCACCTAAAAGGAAAACAGAATATTCAGGCACCAGATGACCAATCAAAATATAATGTAATATAATGCAATATAAGGCTCTCAGGCATTCTGTACTTTCAAATATGTATTCTCCTTGAGCAGTCAACATCAACTATCAGCTATTTCGCTAGCGAAAACGAAAGCCGCCACCACGTCGGCGCAGTGCCGCAATTGCAGTTTTGTCGGAGGCGGCCGCCTCATAATTCTCTATGCAGGAAAAACCCTGCATATGCACTACCAAACGTGGTCCAATTGTAATATCTGCCAACAACTCAATTGTTGCTTGGGCCTACCTTATTTGAAGAGAAGCTCACATCACCTTTCTAGGACGCAAACCGGTTAATCACCACATGTCTTAGAATTAATGATAATGATTTTATACATATATGCATCATAATGCATCACAGCACTGGCAGTGTCTACACATCAACATCCATCACAGACATAATGCAATAAAACCATGGGCACACACACACACACGCACACACACACACGCACACACAGACACACACGCACACGCACACGCACACACAGACACACACACACACACACACACACACAGACACTCACACACCACACACTCTCACACACACACACACAGTCACGCACACACACTCACTCACACACACACACACACACACACACACACACACACACACACACCCCAGGCCTCTCTGCGCCCCCTATATGCAGCCCTGGTCCCTGTGGTCTTAAGCGATCATTTTCCAATAAGGAGGATCAAAGCAAAGCCATGTACAGAACCCTGTAATACACACTTCTGAAAACCAGGATAGATAAACTGTTGACCTCCTCCTTCCCTCCTTCCCTCCTTCCCTCCATCCCTCCATCCACCCCTCCCTGCCACATCCCTCTCTCCATCCCTCCCTACCACATCCACCCACCCCTGAATACCATACTCCATAGAATAGAAATAAGTACAAACATGAGTTTATCCCCCTCCCTCCCTCCATCCCTCCCTCCCACATCCCTCCCTCCATCCCTCCCTTCACCCCTCCCTCCCTCCCACATCCACCTACACCTGAATACCACACTCCATAGAATAGAAATGAGTGCAGAAATATGAGTTTATCCCCCTCCCTCCCTCTCTCCCTCCCTATCTTCCACCTCCCAGCGTCCCTCCCTCTCTCCCTCTCTATCTTCTACCTCCCAGCCTCCCTCCCTCCCTCTCTCCCTCTCTCCCTACCTATCTTTCACCTCCCAGCCTCCCTCCCTCTCTCCCTCCCTATCTTCCACCTCCCAGCCTCCCTCGCCTTTGCAATACAATATTCTATACAGAAATAGTTTACCCCTCCCCCCCCCCTCCCTCTCTCCCTCCCCCCCCTGTCTCTGGTTACCATGGTGAACATTAACAAGTTACTGTAAGATCCTGAGATGTAGAGGCATTGATTGGCCTCCTTGAAGATGGTCAAAACACCCACCCACACACCTAACCACACACACACACACACACACACACACACACACCTAACCACACACACATGCACCTACGTCTTGCTTGCTATGTCTCCCTCTTATAAGAAGCAGTGTCAGAGTGTGTGCGTGTGTGTGTGTGTGTGTGTGTGTGTGTGTGTGTGCATGTGTGTGTGTGTGTGTCTGTGTCTGTGTTTCTGTGTGTGTGTGTCTGTGTGTGTGTGTGTGTCTGTGTGTGTGTGTGTGTGTGTCTGTGCGTGTGTGTGTGTGTGTGTGTGTGTGTCTGTGTGTGTCTGAATGTGTGACTGTCTGTGTGTGTGTGTTAATGCTGCCTGTTAAACACATGATTAGTAGAGCCTTGTTCTGCAGTGTGGGGGCGACAGGCGGACCTGTCTGTCTGACTGACCCTCCTCTAATGAACCTGTCTGTCTGTCTGACCCTCCTCTAATGGACCTGTCTGTCTGTCTGACCCTAATCTAATGAACCTGCCTGTCTGACCTTCCTCTAATGGACCTGTCTGTCTGTCTGACCCTCCTCTAATGGACCTGTCTGTCTGTCTGACCCTCCTCTAACGGACCTGTCTGTCTGTCTGACCCTCCTCTAATGGACCTGTCTGTCAGTCCTGTCTGTGTCTCCTCCAACCCCTGGACATGACGCTGGCCACCCCCCCAAGGCAGCAAACCTAGGGGAAACACTGATTTTTTATTTATGATATCGTATCGTGACTGTATCGTATCGTGAACCCCTGTATCGAGAGGTGCATCGTATCGTGAGTTGAGTGTATCGTCCCATCCCTAATACGAACTCATGCTCATTATGTGACATGCCCTAATGCTTTGGTCCTCATAGCGGGATCCGACGTAATGATTTTCCTTTCTTTTCTTTTGTTGTGATTCTCAAACAACGTTGAAACGTAGTTCCGTGTTTCAAAAGAAAAGTCTGAACATTTTGATTGGTTGCCGATATGAGGACCAAAGCAGTAGAATGTGTCACATACAATGGGGGAAATCAGTATTGAACACATCGATATTCTGTCCAGCAAATGTATTTCCAATGAGTCTATTCAAGTGAAGTTTGCACCAGACTTTGGTATTAACTCAAACAATCCAGACAAAAAATCTAAACATTTAAGTCCGTAAATAAAGTTATGTGGAATAAAGTGGAATGAAACAGGAAAAAAGTATTGAACACGAGTGGAGAAGCCTTTGTTTGTAATGACAGCTTCAAGGTGCTTTCTGTATGAAGTAACTAATCGCCTGCAGTATTCAGGTGTGATTTTGGCCCATTCCTCTACACAGATTGTCTTTAAATATGCTGGTGAGGCTGAACTGCTCCCTGTTGCCGGTGTCTGTTCCTACCTTGGTTGTGCTTGTTATACCTGGTCCTAAGTAGTGGTTACTACAGTACATAGCAATGTTTTCTTTTTAGCTGCTAGGTAGCTACCAACACGATGGTGGCAAACGTGTTATTATTCAGAGCGATTTTCTCCATTTGAGGTGTACGAACATTCAAGTAAGCATATCTTCAACTATTTTCAGATTGTATGACACATCATTTGAAAGCTTACAATCAGCACTTTCATAATCTAAAGAACGGAAAAATGACCGTTCCCTACTTGGAGACATTATTACCAGACCCTGTCACATATATCTGTTTTTTTGTTCAGGTAATCTGGTGTCACATGGTAGGCCTAACCTTAGTAGATGTTTAGTAAAAGTAGACTATTAACAGTATAGAGCTTAGATGGCGAACACTCAGCTACACACTATGGCCTTCCATTCCAGTCTTACTGGTTCTGCAAAATATTCAGACAGGCATTGATGTTGGAATGCCAGTTAATGTTGATGTGTCCTGTCCTGGTAGTTATGCTACTACAGTAATCTGCACATAGGAAGGGATAGTTATTCATGTGACTGCTGTGGTATGTATGTTTTTAATGTAATGAATTCCCTTCTGAAAGGCACACCAGATTGACCTGCTCACAGCTTTGCAGCTAGATTGTTTGGGAGAAGGACAGTACTACATAACTAGCCAAGAAGCTTTCAGGAACTGACACAAGGTCAGCTACATGGCAAGAGCTGCCACATTATCAACAATCTGAGGGTGATTATGACATTGTCCCTGCAGGGTGGGGGAATATTTAGCATCTGCGTTTTTAGACATCAACCCATGATACATTGCTTTTAAACCAGTGATACTCAACCCTGGAACACCGCAGTGGGTCCATGTTTGTGCCCCAGTCTAGCGCTATCACAGCCTAGTGAACTAATCAACTGATCTTCAAAACCTTGAATCACACCTGAATCAGGTGTGTCACTGCTGAGCTGGGTCAAAAACTTGTAGTGCTATGGCCCTCCAGGGCCGGTATTCAGGCTCACTGTTTTCACACTGATCTCACATCTGTAGTCTTGCTTCATCCCCCTTGTCTGTTCAACTTAAGAGGAAGGAACTAAAGCAGAAGTTAGTGAGAAAATGTTTTTGTTTAACTTGAATGTTGAACTTTTCACAAAGCCACAGTGCTCTCTCTCTCTCTCTCTCTCTCTCTCTCTCTCTCTCTCTCTCTCTCTCTCTCTTTCACCATCTCTCTGTTTCCCTCTTTCATACTACAGAGGCGTGATCTTGGTCTGAGAATATGGGAAGTAGAGGAGTGAGAAGATGCACGTCGCTTAGAGAGTCACTCATCGAAGCCAGGAGAGAATGAAGCACACCTTGCTCTGTGTGCTACTACTCTGTGAGTACTGTGTTTGTCAGTTGGCAAGAGTGATGTAAGAGAGGTTAATTGTTTGGAAAGTGAGAGTGAATACTGAATACATAGATAACTCCAGTAGCGGTCTGTGTGTTGCTCTGCGAGTACTGTGTTTTTAGTGAGAGTGAGCTGTTTAATCAGTGTCATCTCTGTGAGGTTGTAAACCAGACGCCAGTGGGGTTGATCAGTGTGGTGTACTGTACAGTAGATTAAGACAGGTCACACCCTATCAATGACAATGAATGCAGCATGCTTGCATATGTTGTGATTATATGGGTATTATTGATTATTATAATTATTGAAGATTGATTGATTTTCTGTCACAACATCTACCCTGCTGTCTACAGTTCTTTGTGCATAGTTTGGATGCTGATTAAAGTAAAAGGTACGAGTAAAGACACACGATGACCACATAAGATGGCTTAGGTATTAGAAAATGGCATGATATTTCACTATTGTATTTCAGATTTTCAGTCATGACGTTCTCTGTCTTTGTTTCAGTGTTCCTATGTTCTGGACACACGCAAGGTGATGGTTGATATTAGTTCTCTTGATCATCTCGATCTCTTTATGCTTCTGTCTCTTTCACAGCTGTTGCTTGTCTCAATGTGTTCTTCTTTCATTCTGTTAATTCATTACATGAAAAAACATGTCCATTTATTTGTATAGTGTATGTAAAGAGATGGACTGTATGTAGTATGTTCAATTTGCGCTATACGCTCTTCAAAATGGGTGAAACATACCGTAGGTGAACCAATAGGTGAAACATATTCAGTGATTACTGTCTTGTGATAATACTTGAAGATACAGTAATTGTAATGTGGTTGTGTTTGTGTAGGGAAACCAAAGGCTGCTGTGAGGCAGCCTGACAGGTCACAGGTGTTCAGTGGAGAGTCTATCAGATGTGAGATAGATGAGGGACAAGTCACTGACTGGAAGTACTCCTGGAAACGGGATGGTCATCTTACCCAGACCAACAGAATGGAGCCTGAATTGACACTCGGTCGTACTGGGGAGAACACCAGTGGGGAGTACACATGTGTTGGTAGAAACGCAAGTGGCCAACAGTATTCTGATTGGAGTGATCCAGTCAGGTTGACAGTAACTGGTAAGTCAGCACATCTCTTATTCGTATCAGAGCCTTCTTGACCATCACCATGGGCCCCATTTTAATGGTAGAATCTGGGATTTTAGAAACAGTTCAATGGTTAACTCCCTGATTGATTCTCAAAGAATATAACTTATAAATACCCTATGGTTAAATTACTGCACAACTTCACTGTTTGTAAACAATGTCCTTGTAAAGAAATAGGTATGGATTTTTCTTCTTTTTTGGCTCAAACTACTATGAGGTTATTCAATATTCTCAGCTTTTATTTGACGGTATTTGTGTACAGATTCAGAAATGATTAGGAAATTTAAATCTGAAGATTGACTTGGCCAGTCAAGAACTTTACACTTTTTGGTTGTTTTTTGGCAGTATGTTTTGGTTCATTACTGTTGATGAATTGCCATCCAATGAATTTGGAGACATTTGCTTGTACTTGAGCTGACCAGATGTTTTTGTACACGGCAAGGCAAGGCAAGGCAAGGCAAGGCAAGTTTATTTGTATAGCACATTTCATACAACAGGGGCAATTCAAAGTGCTCAAACATTATTTGAAAATACAGCAAGAGCAGCATAGTAAGAAAATAAAAGTTACAATGAATAAAAGCAAATATAAGAAGTAAATAGATAAAACGTTTAATAAGACAATAGTAATAAAAAGACATTGATAGAAGTGTTTGTGCTTAATCATAACTGCTACAAAACAGATTTAAATATTTTAAGGCTTTGGGCCTGTTTGATTTCTTCAGGGAGTTTGTTTGCCAGGAGCAACAGTTAACAACCTGTAAGTAACCATCCTTTTTGAGGATAACTAGTGCTTTGCATCTTGCAGTGAAGCTTCTGTAGTTTGGCTGGTGAAGTACTTTGCGGATGGTAGTCTGACACATTCACACCTACCTTTGGGAGCAGTGGCGGACTCAGGCTGTTTGAAGGGCAGGGGGGGCGAAAAGAAAAAAAAGGCACCTACTGCACAACATGGGACCCCATCAGTGCACATGGTCAAGTTTAGACCATTGTAAGGGCAGCCAATAGGGCACATCCTCTAATTTTGCCACTCAAAAGGGCACTTTAGTGCGACGTTTTTCAACTGTGGGGGCACACGGTCAAGTTTAGACCATTGGAGGGGCACCAATAGGGCACATCCTCTCATTTTCGCCACTCAAAAGGGCATTTTTGCCACTCAAAAGGGCACTTAAGAGAGACTTTTTTCAACCATGGGGGCACCAGGAGGGGCGGTCGCCCCCCCTGCCCCCCCCTTGAGTCCGCCAGTGTTTGGGAGTGTTCCTGACAGTGGGACAGACAATGTCTAATCAGTGAAGAAAGTGATTAACTGGTGATAAAACACTTATTAGACAAAACGATTCCATTACAATTATGACTGTATTCCATTGAAGACGGAGTGTATAAAAGGCTGCATGCAGTGCTGTATTTTGTGCCAGTATGTCTGAGTATAATTGATAAACAAAAAATCTTCCTAAAAAATTAAATGTGGGAATCTGTCTGCTTTCTAACAGATAAACCCCAGCCTGTCCTGAGTATCTCTCCCTCGTGGTGGCTAAACCCTGGGGACTCAGTCACTCTGAGTTGTGAAGTTACAGTGCCCTCTACAGGCTGGAGGTTCTCCTGGTACAAGATTGTTCCCTACAGCGATGGGCTACCCTCTCTACCAGACCAGTCTTACTCTCTACAGCTCCTGTCAGACAACACAGATGGAACTGCAGGAATCTCCTCCTACTCTCTCAGATCTGTTGGTCTCACATACACAGGGCGATATGTGTGTAGAGCTGGGAGAGGAGACCCAGTCTATTATACATTCTACAGCCAACCTCAGTTCCTCTGGTCAGGAGGTATGCCTCTTTTCATTATCTGTCCTTCTTCTCTGTTACTGCTGGACTTCTGTATGTCTCTGTCAGTTACAGAATATCTCCCCTTCATCTGGTGGTTCTGTTTCTCTTTGTATCAGGTCTGCATTCTTCAGTATCTCTCAGGGTGAGTAACAACAGAACCCAGCAGTTTTCACTTCAGTCTCTCTCACTGAGCTGTGAGGTCAATTCTACTGGATGGAGACTGAAGAGATATACTAAGACAAGATTGGTATCAGACTGCCAAACCTACTCTGGATTAAGAACAGGATCCACATGTACCATTAAATACACACTTGTGGAGCAGAGTGGAGTGTACTGGTGTGAGTCTGGATCAGGAGAGTACAGCAATGCTGTCAACATCACTGTGCACGGTACGTACATTTTACTACATTTACTAAAATGTTCATAATGTAAATGTTTGATACTGTATGTCATTTAATTTTGTAATTGAATCATCATATTTATCACACAATGCAATATAAGCTCAAGATGTTCATGTATTGTGTGTGCTTACGACAGGATATATTCATTTCAATGTTTCACAGCGAAAAATGTGATCCTGGAGAGCTCTGCTGTTCCTGCGACTGAAGGGGACTCTGTGACTCTGGGCTGTAGATATAGGTATCAGGCCGCTAACTCAAACTCCAAGGCTGATTTTTATAAAGATGGAAGACTCGTCCATGGTTGCCTGGTTGGTCCTCTTGCACTATATCAGTTGTTACAGAAGAAGAATCAATGACAGAACATATCTCTTAAAACCCCAGTATTCCTACAACAACAATGCATAGCTTGTCTGTTGTTTTACGATAAACTGGTAAGACTTTACCTTTACATTACATTTCCTTAATGTGAAATTATGTGGAATGTGGCTCTCTTATAAATTCACTGTATATTTCTGTTTTACCTTGCGCTTCACCATTGAACAGAATTTCCTGAATTTCCCTTTCTTCTTCTTCCCACTAGCATCCCTCTGAGGCTGTGTGACCGAGGCTGTGGAGGTGACCCCGGCCAGGCTCCCCTCAGTCTCTCGCTGGGCAGCGAGGGCCTGGCTCCTCTCCTTCTCCAGGTCGGAGTTGTCACAGACAAGACTCCTCTTCTCCTGCTCCATAACATGGACTTTTCTTTTGAGGTCTCTCTCTCTCTGTCTGCTTTCCTCCACCTCCCTGTCAAGCACCTGAGCCTTCTCAGCTGCCGCCAGCTTGTCCTCCAGGGCCTCTTTCTGCAGGGCCTTGATGTGGTCCTCTGCCTTCCTGGTGGCGTTGGCGGTCTCCAGGAGGGTCGCCTTGACCCCGGCCAGGCTCTCCGAAGTCTCTCGCTGGGCAGCGAGGGCCTGGCTCATCTCCTTCAAGACTCCTCTTCTGCTCAAGACAAGACTCCTCTTCTCCTGCTCCATAACATGGACTTTTCTTTTGAGGTCTCTCTCTCTCTGTCTGCTTTTCTCCACCTCCCTGTCAAGCACCTGAGCCTTCTCAGCTGCCGCCAGCTTGTCCTCCAGGGCCTCTTTCTGCAGGGCCTTGATGTGGTCCTCTGCCTCCCTGGTGGCGTTGGCGGTCTCCAGGAGGGTCGCCTTGACCCCGGCCAGGCTCCCCTCAGTCTCTCGCTGCGCAGCGAGGGCCTGGCTCCTCTCCTTCTCCAGGTCGGAGTTGTCACAGACGAGGCTCCTCTTTTCTTGCTCCATATCGTGGAGCTTTTGGAGGAGGCCTTTCTCTCTCTGTTGGCCCTCCTCCACCTCCTCCCTCGCTCTCTCCAACTCCGCCTTTGCCAGAGCGCTGCTGGCCTTCTCCGCCTCCAGCTCAGAGTCCTTGGACTCCAGCTCAGAGTCCTTGGACTCCAGCTCAGAGTCCTTGGCCTCCACCACGGCCCTGCATTTCTCCTTCTCCTCCTCCAGCCCAGAGTCCTTGGCCTCCAGCTCAGAGTCCTTGGCCACGGCCCTCCACTTGGCCTTCACCACGGCCCTCCATTTCTCCTTCTCCTCCTCCAGCTTCCTCTGAGCGCTCCTGCTCATGACTACGATATAAGAAACGGAAGGAAGAGAATATGAAATTACGTATTTTATATTTATATATTATTATTATAGAATGACTTGTCCCCTATGAGTTCATGGATGACTGTGAGGCTGTTTGAACTTCAAAAGTGACTGACGTATAGATATTGCGCGACATTGTGATCGAAGCATCAGTTGTAAGTAAGTAAGTAAGTAAGTAAGTAACGTGCCAACGTGCCAAAAATCTGTATCCTTGTTGTATTTCTACCTTCCTAAATGATGGCTAGGACGTCGGGTTATAAAGCAAAAGCTTCTTTATATTAAAAAATCTGTTGGCATACACTTTTGAGCACTTTCAAACAATAAACGAGTTATTGGATGTTCACTTTAATTCTGGACGTTACAATTTGCATTTCTCAAAAACCAACAAACTAAACTGTCAACTTCTATGACGTCTTGCCGCAAGGCCTTCTGGGACCAATTAAAGTGAATCATTTAACCTAAAAAGTTAAAACACTCTATTAATACAGGCGGGCCGTCAAGCCCATAGACTTTTACTTGTCAAGGCACATTTTTAAAGCGCAAATCTGTAATTCAAGACTCTCCGGTAATTTACACACAAGACTCACGTTGATCTCTACTCAGCGCGCGCGCGCACACACACACACACACACACACACACACACACACACACACACGCACACGCACACGCACACGCACGCGCACACGCACATGCATGCACACACACACACACACACACACACGCACACACACACACACACACACACACACACACACACACACACACACACACACACACCTCTGGGTTCTGCTCTGTGGGCCAGAGATTCGGTTAAGGTGATGTCGTCATCGGGAAACTCCTTTTCAAGCTGCCAAGCAGACTGGAAATTGAAGTCATCTCCCTGGTTCTTCTTCTTATTTGGCATTTCTATAACTTTCTACAAACATCTGAACAAGGAAGAGAATGTGAAATGACGTATTTTATATTTATATATAATTATTATAGAATGACTTGTCCCCTATGAGTTCAAGGATGACTGTGAGGCTGTTTGAACTTCCAAAGTGACTGACGTTGATATTGCGTGACATTGTGATTGAAGCATCAGTTGCAGGAGCAACGTGCCAAAAAACCATGATCCTTTTCGTATTTCTACCTTCAAAAAATATGGCTAGGACGTCGGGTTGTAAAGAAAAAGCTTCTTTATATAAGAATCTCTGTTGGCATTGACACTTTTGATCACTTTCAAACAATAAACGAGCTAGACTTTGACACTCAGCGGAGTCAGCGCTCGCGCGCACACACACCCGCGCAGCCACATCCAGACCCCCGCCCCACACACACACACACACACACACACACACACACACACACACACACACACACACACACACACACACACGCACCCGCGCAGCCACACCCAGACTCCATTTTTAAAACATCTTTAAATCCATGAGGTCTAGGGCCTATATACCCATCAATAGTTCACACTGCAGCAACAGCAGCATCACATCCGAGACACAGTGCCAACTAAGTTACAGTAATAAATTATTACTTCATAAATTATCACTTCATTGATGTTCTACTACCAGTAGATGTCGCTGTTTGAACACATTCCTGAGACTAACATTCACATTTTTAGCAGGAATTTCACCATCACCAAACTAGTTAGCCTATTTACAACCTGTTACATAATCATTATCCAAAGATATCGTACTCACGTAACCTCTTCAGTGTCTCTGTACCAACTGCTAAAACCATCTGTTGTTCTACTCTCACCTTCTAGAATATCACCTGGCAACCCCTTTATGACATCATCACTCTGTGATCATCATCTTCAAGGACCCCAATTGAAATAAGCCAGTGGCTTTCTTGGGTTTTTATCCTTTTAGTTGACCTTGTATGTAATATGTACTTTCATGTACCTACTTCTGCAAATCTTCTAATAAAGTTTTCAATCAATCAATCAATCAATCAATCAATCTGTCAGGACCTTCCTGCACCCAATGCACCCTTGGAACCCTCCAATGATGTCACTCTGACATGTAGCCTAATGTTACCATGACAACTCAGCAAAATGTAAACACAATTTATAATTTTCTGGGTTGTCAAAATGACATGGTTATTATTGCTAAAAGATGGAGGAAGTGTCATAACTGCAACAAGTTCCTCAAATTCATTGTAATAATAATAATAATAATAATAATAATACATTAGACTTAAATAGCCCTTTTCTAGACACTCAAAGACGCTTATGTAGTACAACTACAGTAGGCTTTACATACATAAACATTTTCAGTGTTGAAAAAATACTATTAGAGGCCAACAAGAGTATTCAAGTAATCCACTCATGTGTAACCAAACAATTATACAAACTTCTCCTTATCCTACCTAGTCAGCCCAAAGTAAAACTAAATGTTGCGTATGGGCCATATCAGATAATAAATAACCTGAAAACATAGCTATCCATTTGAACCTTATCAGCCACTTAAGTTAAGGAAAGTCTCATGAGAAACTCATGTTTACCAATTATTTGGTCTTGGGAATGTTAATTTACACCGACAGAACAACTTGAATATTCTCTGTTTAGTGTCAAAATAGATAGAATTGTATTTTTTCCCCAAAAACATCCAATCAATGGCTTGGTCACAGATGTTATAATATATATATATATAAGGAAGACAAGTGGATACAGTACTTACCAAGGTGCCATCTTTCTGCAACTGCCTGTCTTCCAGAATGTTGGCACACCCAAGACTCTAACTCCACTATGATCACCCATTAGGACATCAACAGCCAGCCAGCATAATGTAGGGTTACTTTTTTGTTTGTTAATATTTGTAAACTCCCAAAAAGATAGTTTTGACTGATCTACTGAACATCTACATGATTAACAGGGCTGCCAAGTTTCACCAAAAGTTTGGAGTGAGATTTTTTGGCGGTGGAGCGACCCAAAACTGTGCACGTTTTGGCAGCGGCAGCCCCTCTCTCCCACCCAATTATTTGTGCTAGTTTCCTGCAATTTTACATGTTGTTCATAATAAACCAGCACAAGAAATGAAAATAATTTACATTTTATAAAACAAGAAAACAATTCAGACAATATATCATATTTATGAAATCTTAATAAACAAATACAGTAGCCTACAGACTCTAAAAGAAAAATTGGCCCCATCAACAGGACTCAGCCCCTTGGTCAGCAGCAGAAAGACCCATGGTCATCATCTTATATACAGTGCATTGCTCATAGATGGCTATCATGTTATACAGTACATACCAGGGTTTTTCCTGGGTCAGAATGAGGGCTTGGTGGGTGATTTTGTCCATTTTTTTTGAGGGACCCCCAATTGTTGTATTTGTATTGTAAATTGTAATTATTAATAATTATTATTAATGTACCTGATTATGTTACAGTAGAGAAACAAAAAACAGTGTGAGACACTGTCATGAGGCCCAACAGTATCATGGTGCAGAGATTCAGTTGTGTGTTTAGGTTGAACATCCATTGCAGCCTGTATCCATACATCAAGTTCATCTTGAAATTCCATAAAACGTTTAATTTTTGGTTCATACCAGTCCGTCTGGTCGTACCCTTTCTCCTCCTCAGGGTGAAGCACTTGCACTGATTTATGAAGTCGTTTGAATTCATTGAGATTTGTATTGAACACATCCATACGATTGACAATCGCATCACAGCACTGGCAGTGTCTACACATCAACATCCATCACAGACATAATGCAATAAAACCATGGGCACACACACACACACGCACACACACACACGCACACACAGACACACACGCACACGCACACGCACACACAGACACTCACACACCACACACTCTCACACACACACAGTCACGCACTCACACTCACACACACTCACACACACACACACACACACACACACACACACACACACACACACACACACACACACCCCAGGCCTCTCTGCGCCCCCTATATGCAGCCCTGGTCCCTGTGGTCTTAAGCGATCATTTTCCAATAAGGAGGATCAAAGCAAAGCCATGTACAGAACCCTGTAATACACACTTCTGAAAACCAGGATAGATAAACTGTTGACCTCCTCCTTCCCTCCTTCCCTCCTTCCCTCCATCCCTCCATCCACCCCTCCCTGCCACATCCCTCTCTCCATCCCTCCCTACCACATCCACCCACCCCTGAATACCATACTCCATAGAATAGAAATAAGTACAAACATGAGTTTATCCCCCTCCCTCCCTCCCTCCATCCTTCCCTCCCACATCCCTCCCTCCATCCCTCCCTTCACCCCTCCCTCCCTCCCACATCCACCTACACCTGAATACCACACTCCATAGAATAGAAATGAGTGCAGTTATATGAGTTTATCCCCCTCCCTCCCTCTCTCCCTCCCTATCTTCCACCTCCCAGCGTCCCTCCCTCTCTCCCTCCCTATCTTCTACCTCCCAGCCTCCCTCCCTCCCTCTCTCCCTCTCTCCCTACCTATCTTCCACCTCCCAGCCTCCCTCCCTCTCTCCCTCCCTATCTTCCACCTCCCAGCCTCCCTCGCCTTTGCAATACAATATTCTATACAGAAATAGTTTACCCCTCTCCCCCCCCTCCCTCTCTCCCTCTCACCCCCCCCCCCCCCCCCTGTCTCTGGTTACCATGGTGAACATTAACAAGTTACTGTAAGATCCTGAGATGTAGAGGCATTGATTGGCCTCCTTGAAGATGGTCAAAACACCCACCCACACACCTAACCACACACACACACACACACACACACACACACACACCTAACCACACACACATGCACCCACGTCTTGCTTGCTATGTCTCCCTCTTATTAGAAGCAGTGTCAGAGTGTGTGCGTGTGTGTGTGTGTGTGTGTGTGTGTGCATGTGTGTGTGTGTGTGTCTGTGTCTGTGTTTCTGTGTGTGTGTGTCTGTGTGTGTGTGTCTGTGTGTGTGTGTGTGTGTGTGTGTGTCTGTGCGTGTGTGTGTGTGTGTGTCTGTGTGTGTCTGAATGTGTGACTGTCTGTGTGTGTGTGTTAATGCTGCCTGTTAAACACATGATTAGTAGAGCCTTGTTCTGCAGTGTGGGGGCGACAGGCGGACCTGTCTGTCTGACTGACCCTCCTCTAATGAACCTGTCTGTCTGTCTGACCCTCCTCTAATGGACCTGTCTGTCTGTCTGACCCTAATCTAATGAACCTGCCTGTCTGACCTTCCTCTAATGGACCTGTCTGTCTGTCTGACCCTCCTCTAATGGACCTGTCTGTCTGTCTGACCCTCCTCTAACGGACCTGTCTGTCTGTCTGACCCTCCTCTAATGGACCTGTCTGTCAGTCCTGTCTGTGTCTCCTCCAACCCCTGGACATGACGCTGGCCACCCCCCCAAGGCAGCAAACCTAGGGGAAACACTGATCTTGTTTTATTTATGATATCGTATCGTGACTGTATCGTATCGTGAACCCCTGTATCGAGAGGTGCATCGTATCGTGAGTTGAGTGTATCGTCCCATCCCTAATACGAACTCATGCTCAATATGTGACATGCCCTAATGCTTTGGTCCTCATAGCGGGATCCGACGTAATGATTTTCCTTTCTTTTCTTTTGTTGTGATTCTCAAACAACGTTGAAACGTAGTTCCGTGTTTCAAAAGAAAAGTCTGAACATTTTGATTGGTTGCCGATATGAGGACCAAAGCAGTAGAATGTGTCACATACAATGGGGGAAATCAGTATTGAACACATCGATATTTTGTCCAGCAAATGTATTTCCAATGAGTCTATTCAAGTGAAGTTTGCACCAGACTTTGGTATTAACTCAAACAATCCAGACAAAAAATCTAAACATTTAAGTCCGTAAATAAAGTTATGTGGAATAAAGTGGAATGAAACAGGAAAAAAGTATTGAACTCGAGTGGAGAAGCCTTTGTTTGTAATGACAGCTTCAAGGTGCTTTCTGTATGAAGTAACTAATCGCCTGCAGTATTCAGGTGTGATTTTGGCCCATTCCTCTACACAGATTGTCTTTAAATATGCTGGTGAGGCTGAACTGCTCCCTGTTGCCGGTGTCTGTTCCTACCTTGGTTGTGCTTGTTATACCTGGTCCTAAGTAGTGGTTACTACAGTACATAGCAATGTTTTCTTTTTAGCTGCTAGGTAGCTACCAACACGATGGTGGCAAACGTGTTATTATTCAGAGCGATTTTCTCCATTTGAGGTGTACGAACATTCAAGTAAGCATATCTTCAACTATTTTCAGATTGTATGACACATCATTTGAAAGCTTACAATCAGCACTTTCATAATCTAAAGAACTGAAAAATGACCGTTCCCTACTTGGAGACATTATTACCAGACCCTGTCACATATATCTGTTTTTTTGTTCAGGTAATCTGGTGTCACATGGTAGGCCTAACCTTAGTAGATGTTTAGTAAAAGTAGACTATTAACAGTATAGAGCTTAGATGGCGAACACTCAGCTACACACTATGGCCTTCCATTCCAGTCTTACTGGTTCTGCAAAATATTCAGACAGGCATTGATGTTGGAATGCCAGTTAATGTTGATGTGTCCTGTCCTGGTAGTTATGCTACTACAGTAATCTGCACATAGGAAGGGATAGTTATTCATGTGACTGCTGTGGTATGTATGTTTTTAATGTAATGAATTCCCTTCTGAAAGGCACACCAGATTGACCTGCTCACAGCTTTGCAGCTAGATTGTTTGGGAGAAGGACAGTACTACATAACTAGCCAAGAAGCTTTCAGGAACTGACACAAGGTCAGCTACATGGCAAGAGCTGCCACATTATCAACAATCTGAGGGTGATTATGACATTGTCCCTGCAGGGTGGGGGAATATTTAGCATCTGCGTTTTTAGACATCAACCCATGATACATTGCTTTTAAACCAGTGATACTCAACCCTGGAACACCGCAGTGGGTTCATGTTTCTGCCCCAGTCTAGCGCTATCACAGCCTAGTGAACTAATCAACTGATCTTCAAAACCTTGAATCACACCTGAATCAGGTGTGTCACTGCTGAGCTGGGTCAAAAACTTGTAGTGCTATGGCCCTCCAGGGCCAGTATTCAGGCTCACTGTTTTCACACTGATCTCACATCTGTAGTCTTGCTTCATCCCCCTTGTCTGTTCAACTTAAGAGGAAGGAACTAAAGCAGAAGTTAGTGAGAAAATGTTTTTGTTTAACTTGAATGTTGAACTTTTCACAAAGCCACAGTGCTCTCTCTCTCTCTCTCTCTCTCTCTCTCTCTCTCTCTCTCTCTCTCTCTCTCTCTCTCTCTCTCTCTCTCTCTTTCACCATCTCTCTGTTTCCCTCTTTCATACTACAGAGGCGTGATCTTGGTCTGAGAATATGGGAAGTAGAGGAGTGAGAAGATGCACGTCGCTTAGAGAGTCACTCATCGAAGCCAGGAGAGAATGAAGCACACCTTGCTCTGTGTGCTACTACTCTGTGAGTACTGTGTTTGTCAGTTGGCAAGAGTGATGTAAGAGAGGTTAATTGTTTGGAAAGTGAGAGTGAATACTGAATACATAGATAACTCCAGTAGCGGTCTGTGTGTTGCTCTGCGAGTACTGTGTTTTTAGTGAGAGTGAGCTGTTTAATCAGTGTCATCTCTGTGAGGTTGTAAACCAGACGCCAGTGGGGTTGATCAGTGTGGTGTACTGTACAGTAGATTAAGACAGGTCACACCCTATCAATGACAATGAATGCAGCATGCTTGCATATGTTGTGATTATATGGGTATTATTGATTATTATAATTATTGAAGATTGATTGATTTTCTGTCACAACATCTACCCTGCTGTCTACAGTTCTTTGTGCATAGTTTGGATGCTGATTAAAGTAAAAGGTACGAGTAAAGACACACGATGACCACATAAGATGGCTTAGGTATTAGAAAATGGCATGATATTTCACTATTGTATTTCAGATTTTCAGTCATGACGTTCTCTGTCTTTGTTTCAGTGTTCCTATGTTCTGGACACACGCAAGGTGATGGTTGATATTAGTTCTCTTGATCATCTCGATCTCTTTATGCTTCTGTCTCTTTCACAGCTGTTGCTTGTCTCAATGTGTTCTTCTTTCATTCTGTTAATTCATTACATGAAAAAACATGTCCATTTATTTGTATAGTGTATGTAAAGAGATGGACTGTATGTAGTATGTTCAATTTGCGCTATACACTCTTCAAAATGGGTGAAACATAGGTGAACCAATAGGTGAAACATATTCAGTGATTACTGTCTTGTGATAATACTTGAAGATACAGTAATTGTAATGTGGTTGTGTTTGTGTAGGGAAACCAAAGGCTGCTGTGAGGCAGCCTGACAGGTCACAGGTGTTCAGTGATGGAGAGTCTATCAGATGTGAGATAGATGAGGGACAAGTCACTGACTGGAAGTACTCCTGGAAACGGGATGGTAATCTGACCCAGACCAACAGAATGGAGCCTGAATTGACACTCGGTCGTACTGGGGAGAACACCAGTGGGGAGTACACATGTGTTGGTAGAAACGCAAGTGGCCAACAGTATTCTGATTGGAGTGATCCAGTCAGGTTGACAGTAACTGGTAAGTCAGCACATCTCTTATTCGTATCAGAGCCTTCTTGACCATCACCATGGGCCCCATTTTAATGGTAGAATCTGGGATTTTAGAAACAGTTCAATGGTTAACTCCCTGATTGATTCTCAAAGAATATAACTTATAAATACCCTATGGTTAAATTACTGCACAACTTCACTGTTTGTAAACAATGTCCTTGTAAAGAAATAGGTATGGATTTTTCTTCTTTTTGGCTCAAACTACTATGAGGTTATTCAATATTCTCAGCTTTTATTTGACGGTATTTGTGTACAGATTCAGAAATGATTAGGAAATTTAAATCTGAAGATTGACTTGGCCAGTCAAGAACTTTACACTTTTTGGTTGTTTTTTGGCAGTATGTTTTGGTTCATTACTGTTGATGAATTGCCATCCAATGAATTTGGAGACATTTGCTTGTACTTGAGCTGACCAGATGTTTTTGTACACGGCAAGGCAAGGCAAGGCAAGGCAAGGCAAGTTTATTTGTATAGCACATTTCATACAACAGGGGCAATTCAAAGTGCTCAAACATTATTTGAAAATACAGCAAGAGCAGCATAGTAAGAAAATAAAAGTTACAATGAATAAAAGCAAATATAAGAAGTAAATAGATAAAACGTTTAATAAGACAATAGTAATAAAAAGACATTGATAGAAGTGTTTGTGCTTAATCATAACTGCTGCAAAACAGATTTAAATATTTTAAGGCTTTGGGCCTGTTTGATTTCTTCAGGGAGTTTGTTTGCCAGGAGCAACAGTTAACAACCTGTAAGTAACCATCCTTTTTGAGGATAACTAGTGCTTTGCATCTTGCAGTGAAGCTTCTGTAGTTTGGCTGGTGAAGTACTTTGCGGATGGTAGTCTGACACATTCACACCTACCTTTGGGAGCAGTGGCGGACTCAGGCTGTTTGAAGGGCAGGGGGGGCGAAAAGAAAAAAAAGGCACCTACTGCACAACATGGGACCCCATCAGTGCACATGGTCAAGTTTAGACCATTGTAAGGGCAGCCAATAGGGCACATCCTCTAATTTTGCCACTCAAAAGGGCACTTTAGTGCGACGTTTTTCAACTGTGGGGGCACACGGTCAAGTTTAGACCATTGGAGGGGCACCAATAGGGCACATCCTCTCATTTTCGCCACTCAAAAGGGCATTTTTGCCACTCAAAAGGGCACTTAAGAGAGACTTTTTTCAACCATGGGGGCACCAGGAGGGGCGGTCGCCCCCCCTGCCCCCCCCTTGAGTCCGCCAGTGTTTGGGAGTGTTCCTGACAGTGGGACAGACAATGTCTAATCAGTGAAGAAAGTGATTAACTGGTGATAAAACACTTATTAGACAAAACGATTCCATTACAATTATGACTGTATTCCATTGAAGACGGAGTGTATAAAAGGCTGCATGCAGTGCTGTATTTTGTGCCAGTATGTCTGAGTATAATTGATAAACAAAAAATCTTCCTAAAAAATTAAATGTGGGAATCTGTCTGCTTTCTAACAGATAAACCCCAGCCTGTCCTGAGTATCTCTCCCTCGTGGTGGCTAAACCCTGGGGACTCAGTCACTCTGAGTTGTGAAGTTACAGTGCCCTCTACAGGCTGGAGGTTCTCCTGGTACAAGATTGTTCCCTACAGCGATGGGCTACCCTCTCTACCAGACCAGTCTTACTCTCTACAGCTCCTGTCAGACAACACAGATGGAACTGCAGGAATCTCCTCCTACTCTCTCAGATCTGTTGGTCTCACATACACAGGGCGATATGTGTGTAGAGCTGGGAGAGGAGACCCAGTCTATTATACATTCTACAGCCAACCTCAGTTCCTCTGGTCAGGAGGTATGCCTCTTTTCATTATCTGTCCTTCTTCTCTGTTACTGCTGGACTTCTGTATGTCTCTGTCAGTTACAGAATATCTCCCCTTTATCTGGTGGTTCTGTTTCTCTTTGTATCAGGTCGGCATTCTTCAGTATCTCTCAGGGTGAGTAACAACAGAACCCAGCAGTTTTCACTTCAGTCTCTCTCACTGAGCTGTGAGGTCAATTCTACTGGATGGAGACTGAAGAGTTATACTAAGAAAAGATTGGTATCAGACTGCCAAACCTACTCTGGATTAAGAACAGGATCCACATGTACCATTAAATACACACTTGTGGAGCAGAGTGGAGTGTACTGGTGTGAGTGTGGATCAGGAGAGTACAGCAATGCTGTCAACATCACTGTGCACGGTACGTACATTTTACTACATTTACTAAAATGTTCATAATGTAAATGTTTGATACTGTATGTCATTTAATTTTGTAATTGAATCATCATATTTATCACACAATGCAATATAAGCTCAAGATGTTCATGTATTGTGTGCGCTTACGACAGGATATATTCATTTCAATGTTTCACAGCGAAAAATGTGATCCTGGAGAGCTCTGCTGTTCCTGCGACTGAAGGGGACTCTGTGACTCTGGGCTGTAGATATAGGTATCAGGCCGCTAACTCAAACTCCAAGGCTGATTTTTATAAAGATGGAAGACTCGTCCATGGTTGCCTGGTTGGTCCTCTTGCACTATATCAGTTGTTACAGAAGAAGAATCAATGACAGAACATATCTCTTAAAACCCCAGTATTCCTACAACAACAATGCATAGCTTGTCTGTTGTTTTACGATAAACTGGTAAGACTTTACCTTTACATTACATTTCCTTAATGTGAAATTATGTGGAATGTGGCTCTCTTATAAATTCACTGTATATTTCTGTTTTACCTTGCGCTTCACCATTGAACAGAATTTCCTGAATTTCCCTTTCTTCTTCTTCCCACTAGCATCCCTCTGAGGCTGTGTGACCGAGGCTGTGGAGGTGACCCCGGCCAGGCTCCCCTCAGTCTCTCGCTGGGCAGCGAGGGCCTGGCTCCTCTCCTTCTCCAGGTCGGAGTTGTCACAGACAAGACTCCTCTTCTCCTGCTCCATAACATGGACTTTTCTTTTGAGGTCTCTCTCTCTCTGTCTGCTTTCCTCCACCTCCCTGTCAAGCACCTGAGCCTTCTCAGCTGCCGCCAGCTTGTCCTCCAGGGCCTCTTTCTGCAGGGCCTTGATGTGGTCCTCTGCCTCCCTGGTGGCGTTGGCGGTCTCCAGGAGGGTCGCCTTGACCCCGGCCAGGCTCTCCGAAGTCTCTCGCTGGGCAGCGAGGGCCTGGCTCATCTCCTTCAAGACTCCTCTTCTGCTCAAGACAAGACTCCTCTTCTCCTGCTCCATAACATGGACTTTTCTTTTGAGGTCTCTCTCTCTCTGTCTGCTTTTCTCCACCTCCCTGTCAAGCACCTGAGCCTTCTCAGCTGCCGCCAGCTTGTCCTCCAGGGCCTCTTTCTGCAGGGCCTTGATGTGGTCCTCTGCCTCCCTGGTGGCGTTGGCGGTCTCCAGGAGGGTCGCCTTGACCCCGGCCAGGCTCTCCGAAGTCTCTCGCTGGGCAGCGAGGGCCTGGCTCATCTCCTTCAAGACTCCTCTTCTGCTCAAGACAAGACTCCTCTTCTCCTGCTCCATAACATGGACTTTTCTTTTGAGGTCTCTCTCTCTCTGTCTGCTTTTCTCCACCTCCCTGTCAAGCACCTGAGCCTTCTCAGCTGCCGCCAGCTTGTCCTCCAGGGCCTCTTTCTGCAGGGCCTTGATGTGGTCCTCTGCCTCCCTGGTGGCGTTGGCGGTCTCCAGGAGGGTCGCCTTGACCCCGGCCAGGCTCCCCTCAGTCTCTCGCTGCGCAGCGAGGGCCTGGCTCCTCTCCTTCTCCAGGTCGGAGTTGTCACAGACGAGGCTCCTCTTTTCTTGCTCCATATCGTGGAGCTTTTGGAGGAGGCCTTTCTCTCTCTGTCGGCCCTCCTCCACCTCCTCCCTCGCTCTCTCCAACTCCGCCTTTGCCAGAGCGCTGCTGGCCTTCTCCGCCTCCAGCTCAGAGTCCTTGGACTCCAGCTCAGAGTCCTTGGACTCCAGCTCAGAGTCCTTGGCCTCCACCACGGCCCTGCATTTCTCCTTCTCCTCCTCCAGCCCAGAGTCCTTGGCCTCCAGCTCAGAGTCCTTGGCCACGGCCCTCCACTTGGCCTTCACCACGGCCCTCCATTTCTCCTTCTCCTCCTCCAGCTTCCTCTGAGCGCTCCTGCTCATGACTACGATATAAGAAACGGAAGGAAGAGAATATGAAATTACGTATTTTATATTTATATATTATTATTATAGAATGACTTGTCCCCTATGAGTTCATGGATGACTGTGAGGCTGTTTGAACTTCAAAAGTGACTGACGTATAGATATTGCGCGACATTGTGATCGAAGCATCAGTTGTAAGTAAGTAAGTAAGTAAGTAAGTAACGTGCCAACGTGCCAAAAATCTGTATCCTTGTTGTATTTCTACCTTCCTAAATGATGGCTAGGACGTCGGGTTATAAAGCAAAAGCTTCTTTATATTAAAAAATCTGTTGGCATACACTTTTGAGCACTTTCAAACAATAAACGAGTTATTGGATGTTCACTTTAATTCTGGACGTTACAATTTGCATTTCTCAAAAACCAACAAACTAAACTGTCAACGTCTATGACGTCTTGCCGCAAGGCCTTCTGGGACCAATTAAAGTGAATCATTTAACCTAAAAAGTTAAAACACTCTATTAATACAGGCGGGCCGTCAAGCCCATAGACTTTTACTTGTCAAGGCACATTTTTAAAGCGCAAATCTGTAATTCAAGACTCTCCGGTAATTTACACACAAGACTCACGTTGATCTCTACTCAGCACGCGCACACACACACACGCACACGCACGCGCACGCGCACGCGCACACGCACATGCACACGCACGCACGCACGCACACACACACACACACACACACACACACACACACACACAGACACACACACCTCTGGGTTCTGCTCTGTGGGCCAGAGATTCGGTTAAGGTGATGTCGTCATCGGGAAACTCCTTTTCAAGCTGCCAAGCAGACTGGAAATTGAAGTCATCTCCCTGGTTCTTCTTCTTATTTGGCATTTCTATAACTTTCTACAAACATCTGAACAAGGAAGAGAATGTGAAATGACGTATTTTATATTTATATATAATTATTATAGAATGACTTGTCCCCTATGAGTTCAAGGATGACTGTGAGGCTGTTTGAACTTCCAAAGTGACTGACGTTGATATTGCGTGACATTGTGATTGAAGCATCAGTTGCAGGAGCAACGTGCCAAAAAACCATGATCCTTTTCGTATTTCTACCTTCAAAAAATATGGCTAGGACGTCGGGTTGTAAAGAAAAAGCTTCTTTATATAAGAATCTCTGTTGGCATTGACACTTTTGATCACTTTCAAATAATAAACGAGCTAGACTTTGACACTCAGCGGAGTCAGCGCTCGCACGCACACACACCCGCGCAGCCACATCCAGACCCCCGCCTTACACACACACACACACACACACACACACACACACACACACACACACACGCACCCGCGCAGCCACACCCAGACTCCATTTTTTAAACATCTTTAAATCCATGAGGTCTAGGGCCTATATACCCATCAATAGTTCACACTGCAGCAACAGCAGCATCACATCCGAGACACAGTGCCAACTAAGTTACAGTAATAAATTATTACTTCATAAATTATCACTTCATTGATGTTCTACTACCAGTAGATGTCGCTGTTTGAACACATTCCTGAGACTAACATTCACATTTTTAGCAGGAATTTCACCATCACCAAACTAGTTAGCCTATTTACAACCTGATACATAATCATTATCCAAAGATATCGTACTCACGTAACCTCTTCAGTGTCTCTGTACCAACTGCTAAAACCATCTGTTGTTCTACTCTCACCTTCTAGAATATCACCTGGCAACCCCTTTATGACATCATCACTCTTCCTGCACCCAATGCACCCTTGGAACCCTCCAATGATGTCACTCTGACATGTAGCCTAATGTTACCATGACAACCCAGCAAAATGTAAACACAATTAATAATTTTCTGGGTTGTCAAAATGACATGGTTATTTTTGCTAAAAGATGGAGGAAGTGTCATAACTGCAACAAGTTCCTCAAATTCATTGTAATAATAATAATAATAATAATAATACATTAGACTTAAATAGCCCTTTTCTAGACACTCAAAGACGCTTATGTAGTACAACTACAGTAGGCTTTACATACATAAACATTTTCAGTGTTGAAAAAATACTATTAGAGGCCAACAAGAGTATTCAAGTAATCCACTCATGTGTAACCAAACAATTATACAAACTTCTCCTTATCCTACCTAGTCAGCCCAAAGTAAAACTAAATGTTGCGTATGGGCCATATCAGATAATAAATAACCTGAAAACATAGCCATCCATTTGAACCTTATCAGCCACCTAAGTTAAGGAAAGTCTCATGAGAAACTCATGTTTACCAATTATTTGGTCTTGGGAATGTTAATTTACACCGACAGAACAACTTGAATATTCTCTGTTTAGTGTCAAAATAGATAGAATTGTATTTTTTCCCCAAAAACATCCAATCAATGGCTTGGTCACAGATGTTATAATATATATATATAAGGAAGACAAGTGGATACAGTACTTACCAAGGTGCCATCTTTCTGCAACTGCCTGTCTTCCAGAATGTTGGCACACCCAAGACTCTAACTCCACTATGATCACCCATCATGACATCAACAGCCAGCCAGCATAATGTAGGGTTACTTTTTTGTTTGTTAATATTTGTAAACTCCCAAAAAGATAGTTTTGACTGATCTACTGAACATCTACATGATTAACAGGGCTGCCAAGTTTCACCAAAAGTTTGGAGTGAGATTTTTTGGCGGTGGAGCGACCCAAAACTGTGCACGTTTTGGCAGCGGCAGCCCCTCTCTCCCACCCAATTATTTGTGCTAGTTTCCTGCAATTTTACATGTTGTTCATAATAAACCAGCACAAGAAATGAAAATAATTTACATTTTATAAAACAAGAAAACAATTCAGACAATATATCATATTTATGAAATCTTATTAAACAAATACAGTAGCCTACAGACTCTAAAAGAAAAATTGGCCCCATCAACAGGACTCAGCCCCTTGGTCAGCAGCAGAAAGACCCATGGTCATCATCTTATATACAGTGCATTGCTCATAGATGGCTATCATGTTATACAGTACATACCAGGGTTTTTCCTGGGTCAGAATGAGGGCTTGGTGGGTGATTTTGTCCAATTTTTTTTTTGAGGGACCCCCAATTGTTGTATTTGTATTGTAAATTGTAATTATTAATAATTATTATTAATGTACCTGATTATGTTACAGTAGAGAAACAAAAAACAGTGTGAGACACTGTCATGAGGCCCAACAGTATCATGGTGCAGAGATTCAGTTGTGTGTTTAGGTTGAACATCCATTGCAGCCTGTATCCATACATCAAGTTCATCTTGAAATTCCATAAAACGTTTAATTTTTGGTTCATACCAGTCCGTCTGGTCGTACCCTTTCTCCTCCTCAGGGTGAAACACTTGCACTGATTTATGAAGTCGTTTGAATTCATTGAGATTTGTATTGAACACATCCATACGATTGACAACATTTTCAACATCATTCTCTTGCATCAGAGCTTTTATTTCCTTCATTTTTCTTGTCAAAGCACTCAGATTCCCTCTGCGTGTCCCAATTAATTTAGTTAATGTTTCATTTGCATTTTGAATTGGACCTTCGTCCGGTTTTGTGTTACTTTCGACGTCCATTACGTCGCACAAGTCCTCTATTTAGATAGATAGAGCCGTAATGTTGTTTTATTGCATGGAACAACGTGACAGTTTTATATTGACGGTGAAAAGCAGCGCTTTTGCGTAAGCGCTTGAGGTGCGTAAGCGCTTGAATTCCTTCCCGCCCCAATTATTCAATTGTCGGCTTTGACAGACATCCACGTTATCAACACTTCACAAGCGCTTCCATCAAACATCAAACATTGTATCAAACAATGTGTCCCAGGGCAGAGCAGAGCTTGGGCATTTCAGCTTTGTTCTACTCACGAAACGATGGTCATATAGCGCGTTCTGTGATCCACTTGCGTTGTCCTTCCAAACAATAGATACAAAGTTTTCGAGCAGGTGCGTAAAGTTTCCACTTGAATGCACCTGCGTTGTCCTTCCAAAACAATAGAGCGAAAGCTTCAACTTAACAATCAATTGTTATTTCTCGCCGTGAGAAATAGAGATGCGGCGTGAGAGCGTGAGAACTGGTTGAAATGCGTGAGTCTCACGGCGATTGCGTGAGACTTGGCAGCTAATGCTCTTTAGAGAAGTAGGCTACCTACAAAAACCTTCTGATGCCAAAAGCGCTCTCTCTTTGTTTCTCTCTCTCACACACACACACACACACACACACACACACACACACACACACACACACACACACACACACACACATACATACTTTTCTCAATACACATATCCCATGCCATTTTTAACAAAAACACAATGCAAGAATGATGAAATGATTGGCTACATGATAGAAGAGACGCTCTATCATAGCCTAAGCCAACAATATAAGAAAAGGACCACCTAAGGAAAACCACCAGGAAAACAGAATATTCAGGCAGCAGATGACCAATCAAAATATAATGTAATATAATGCAATATAAGGCTCTCAGGCATTCTGTACTTTCAAATATGTATTCTCCTTGAGCAGTCAACATCAACTATCAGCTATTTCGCTAGCGAAAACGAAAGCTAACTTATCCCGCCACCACGTCGGCGCAGTGCCGCAATTGCAGTTTTGTCGGAGGCGGCCGCCTCATAATTCCCTATGCAGGAAAAACCCTGCATATGCACTACCAAACGTGGTCCAATTGTAATATCTGCCAACAACTCAATTGTTGCTTGGGCCTACCTTATTTGAAGAGAAGCTCACATCACCTTTCTAGGACGCAAACCGGTTAATCACCACATGTCTTAGAATTAATGATAATGATTTTATACATATATGCATCATAATGCATCACAGCACTGGCAGTGTCTACACATCAACATCCATCACAGACATAATGCAATAAAACCATGGGCACACACACACACACACGCACACACACACACACACGCACACGCACACACAGACACACACGCACACGCACACGCACACACAGACACACACACACACACACACACACACACACACAGACACTCACACACCACACACTCTCACACACACACACACAGTCACGCACTCACACTCACACACACTCACACACACACGCACACACACACACACACACCCCAGGCCTCTCTGCGCCCCCTCTTGCAACATGCATAGCTATGACTGACTGGTCTGCTGTTTACGAGGTTGAGGACATCACCACCAAAGTAGCAAGTTTTAACAACTATATCCAGACAGCGATGGACATATGCTTGCCTGTGAGACAGAAAAAAATAACAACCGCGGACAAACCGTGGATGACGGAGAAAATAAAGCAGGCTATAAAGAAAAGACAAAAAGCCTACAACAAATGGGGAAAAGTTGGAAAATGGAACGAAATTAGAAACTACATCCAAAGACTTATCCACAAGGCCAAAACAAGATACTATAAAAATGAAATGCAAAATCTAAAGAAAAAGAACCCCAAGCAGTGGTGGGACTTTATAAACAAAGGCCTAGGACGAACTAAATCACCCGATGCAAGAATCACAATACAGGGAGTTGAAGAAAACACAGTTGCAGAAGCGCTGAACAACTTCTTTGCCAAGTCATGGACTAAAACAACACCCTACTGTGTTTTCCCATTACCTGGACCCCCCACACAAAGAGACATCTGTAGCATAGGTGAGATGAAGCTAGCCCTTACTCGGCTGGACCCCCGGAAAGCAAGTGGGCCGGACGGTATTCCAACCTGGCTGCTTAAAGAACTGGCAGAGGACCTGGCTCCGGTCATCACACATCTGGCCAACTGCTCTTACCAACAGGGGTGTGTCCCTGATATATGGAAAGAGTCAAATGTCTGTCCCATACCCAAAGGCCAAGACCCTGGCTCAATCTCAGACTGGCGTCCCATCTCCCTAACCTCTTGTGTAGGGAAAACAATAGAAAGATTTGTCTTGAAAAAGCTCATGCCCACTGTGCTCAACGTGTGCAAAAACCAATATGCATATCTACCCAAGCACAGCACCACAACGGCTTTAGTTAGAGCAATGCACACCTGGCTCACTGAAACCGACTCCAATCCAACAATGGTGCGAGTACTGTTGGCAGACATGTCAAAGGCGTTTGACCAAATCGACCACGGAACCCTCATGCAAAACATACTGGACTTGTTACTGTGCCCATCTCTGACAGCCTGGATACACAGCTACATCACAGGGAGGAGACAAAGAGTGGTGGCAAATGGGGCTCATAGCCCCTGGATCGAAGTCACATCTGGGGTGCCACAAGGGGGGGTAGCCTCCCCATATGTCTTCCTCCTCTATATGGCCACCCGGGATGCTATGTTTGAGGACACTCTTGATGTGGGATATGCAGATGACATTGCGCTGTCGAGAGCAATTCCCATATCCAACATCATGTCAGACCCATCAATGCCCCTGGAGGCACAAAGGCTGGACGAATGGGCAGCCAAGAACAAAATGACACTCAATGGGAAAAAGTCGGTTGAGCTGCGCATATGTTTTGCCCGGAACCCACCACAACCTCCCCCGCTGATGCTGGGGGGACAGGAAGTACCTGTTGTGGAAACAACAAAGTATCTGGGATACCATCTGGATCAAAAGCTGACTGGAGATGTGCACATTGAGAAGGCAATAAAAACTGCCTCCAAGCGGCTGCACTATCTCACGGTCATGGCAAGACACGGTCTACCTGCGGATGACCTCATCACCATCTACACCACTCTCATCAGGCCGTGTCTGGAATACAGCTCAGTGCTCTTGGTGGGCTGCTCTAAAAAACAACAGGCTGAGCTAGAGCGAGTCCAGACACGTGCCTGCAGAATCATCAGAAGGAGAGCTGGTGAGATCTCACAACCCCTACCATCACTCCAGACAAGGAGGGAGGAGGCCGCAGTGAAGCTGGTCAGGAACATGCATGACGAGCAACACCCTCTGCATGACCTGCTGCCTCTTACACGAGGCAGCTGCACTGCCAGGACACTGAGGAACCAGCACAAGCTGGCTGAGCCGAGGGCCAAGACCAGCAGGCTGAGGAACTCAACCCTGCATACTGCAGTTAGACTGTACAATGACAATATTTAGACTCACACATAATACAGCATGGCTACCATGACTGCTACCTGCCCTTGCTTTGCCGCCTTGAAATATTTTTAAACTTTAAAATTGTTGTGTAATTGTTGTGCTGCTAATATTGTGTGTCATATCTATGTAAGTTCTGCAGTTTTTCAGTGGGGCCTTGGCTCCACTGCAAGCATGAATTAATAAAATCAAATCAAATCAAATCAAATCAAATATATGCAGCCCTGGTCCCTGTGGTCTTAAGCGATCATTTTCCAATAAGGAGGATCAAAGCAAAGCCATGTACAGAACCCTGTAATACACACTTCTGAAAACCAGGATAGATAAACTGTTGACCTCCTCCCTCCCTCCTTCCCTCCATCCCTCCATCCACCCCTCCCTGCCACATCCCTCTCTCCATCCCTCCCTACCACATCCACCCACCCCTGAATACCATACTCCATAGAATAGAAATAAGTACAAACATGAGTTTATCCCCCTCCCTCCCTCCCTCCATCCCTCCCTCCCACATCCCTCCCTCCATCCCTCCCTTCACCCCTCCCTCCCTCCCACATCCACCTACACCTGAATACCACACTCCATAGAATAGAAATGAGTGCAGAAATATGAGTTTATCCCCCTCCCTCCCTCTCTCCCTCCCTATCTTCCACCTCCCAGCGTCCCTCCCTCTCTCCCTCTCTATCTTCTACCTCCCAGCCTCCCTCCCTCCCTCTCTCCCTCTCTCCCTACCTATCTTTCACCTCCCAGCCTCCCTCCCTCTCTCCCTCCCTATCTTCCACCTCCCAGCCTCCCTCCCCTTTGCAATACAATATTCTATACAGAAATAGTTTACCCCTCTCCCCCCCCTCCCTCTCTCCCTCTCACCCCCCCCCCCCCTGTCTCTGGTTACCATGGTGAACATTAACAAGTTACTGTAAGATCCTGAGATGTAGAGGCATTGATTGGCCTCCTTGAAGATGGTCAAAACACCCACCCACACACCTAACCACACACACACACACACACACACACACACACCTAACCACACACACATGCACCCACGTCTTGCTTGCTATGTCTCCCTCTTATTAGAAGCAGTGTCAGAGTGTGTGCGTGTGTGTGTGTGTGTGTGTGTGTGTGTGTGTGCATGTGTGTGTGTGTGTGTGTCTGTGTGTGTGTTTCTGTGTGTGTGTGTGTCTGTGTGTGTGTGTGTGTGTGTGTGTGTGTGTGTGTGTGTGTCTGTGTGTGTCTGAATGTGTGACTGTCTGTGTGTGTGTGTTAATGCTGCCTGTTAAACACATGATTAGTAGAGCCTTGTTCTGCAGTGTGGGGGCGACAGGCGGACCTGTCTGTCTGACTGACCCTCCTCTAATGAACCTGTCTGTCTGTCTGACCCTCCTCTAATGGACCTGTCTGTCTGTCTGACCCTAATCTAATGAACCTGCCTGTCTGACCTTCCTCTAATGGACCTGTCTGTCTGTCTGACCCTCCTCTAATGGACCTGTCTGTCTGTCTGACCCTCCTCTAACGGACCTGTCTGTCTGTCTGACCCTCCTCTAATGGACCTGTCTGTCAGTCCTGTCTGTGTCTCCTCCAACCCCTGGACATGACGCTGGCCACCCCCCCAAGGCAGCAAACCTAGGGGAAACACTGATCTTGTTTTATTTATGATATCGTATCGTGACTGTATCGTATCGTGAACCTCTGTATCGAGAGGTGCATCGTATCGTGAGTTGAGTGTATCGTCCCATCCCTAATACGAACTCATGCTCATTATGTGACATGCCCTAATGCTTTGGTCCTCATAGCGGGATCCGACGTAATGATTTTCCTTTCTTTTCTTTTGTTGTGATTCTCAAACAACGTTGAAACGTAGTTCCGTGTTTCAAAAGAAAAGTCTGAACATTTTGATTGGTTGCCGATATGAGGACCAAAGCAGTAGAATGTGTCACATTCAATGGGGGAAATCAGTATTGAACACATTGATATTTTGTCCAGCAAATGTATTTCCAATGAGTCTATTCAAGTGAAGTTTGCACCAGACTTTGGTATTAACTCAAACAATCCAGACAAAAAATCTAAACATTTAAGTCCGTAAATAAAGTTATGTGGAATAAAGTGGAATGAAACAGGAAAAAAGTATTGAACACGAGTGGAGAAGCCTTTGTTTGTAATGACAGCTTCAAGGTGCTTTCTGTATGAAGTAACTAATCGCCTGCAGTATTCAGGTGTGATTTTGGCCCATTCCTCTACACAGATTGTCTTTAAATATGCTGGTGAGGCTGAACTGCTCCCTGTTGCCGGTGTCTGTTCCTACCTTGGTTGTGCTTGTTATACCTGGTCCTAAGTAGTGGTTACTACAGTACATAGCAATGTTTTCTTTTTAGCTGCTAGGTAGCTACCAACACGATGGTGGCAAACGTGTTATTATTCAGAGCGATTTTCTCCATTTGAGGTGTACGAACATTCAAGTAAGCATATCTTCAACTATTTTCAGATTGTATGACACATCATTTGAAAGCTTACAATCAGCACTTTCATAATCTAAAGAACTGAAAAATGACCGTTCCCTACTTGGAGACATTATTACCAGACCCTGTCACATACAGTATATCTGTTTTTTTGTTCAGGTAATCTGGTGTCACATGGTAGGCCTAACCTTAGTAGATGTTTAGTAAAAGTAGACTATTAACAGTATAGAGCTTAGATGGCGAACACTCAGCTACACACTATGGCCTTCCATTCCAGTCTTACTGGTTCTGCAAAATATTCAGACAGGCATTGATGTTGGAATGCCAGTTAATGTTGATGTGTCCTGTCCTGGTAGTTATGCTACTACAGTAATCTGCACATAGGAAGGGATAGTTATTCATGTGACTGCTGTGGTATGTATGTTTTTAATGTAATGAATTCCCTTCTGAAAGGCACACCAGATTGACCTGCTCACAGCTTTGCAGCTAGATTGTTTGGGAGAAGGACAGTACTACATAACTAGCCAAGAAGCTTTCAGGAACTGACACAAGGTCAGCTACATGGCAAGAGCTGCCACATTATCAACAATCTGAGGGTGATTATGACATTGTCCCTGCAGGGTGGGGGAATATTTAGCATCTGCATTTTTAGACATCAACCCATGATACATTGCTTTTAAACCAGTGATACTCAACCCTGGAACACCGCAGTGGGTCCATGTTTGTGCCCCAGTCTAGCGCTATCACAGCCTAGTGAACTAATCAACTGATCTTCAAAACCTTGAATCACACCTGAATCAGGTGTGTCACTGCTGAGCTGGGTCAAAAACTTGTAGTGCTATGGCCCTCCAGGGCCAGTATTCAGGCTCACTGTTTTCACACTGATCTCACATCTGTAGTCTTGCTTCATCCCCCTTGTCTGTTCAACTTAAGAGGAAGGAACTAAAGCAGAAGTTAGTGAGAAAATGTTTTTGTTTAACTTGAATGTTGAACTTTTCACAAAGCCACAGTGCTCTCTCTCTCTCTCTCTCTCTCTCTCTCTCTCTCTCTCTCTCTCTCTCTCTCTTTCACCATCTCTCTGTTTCCCTCTTTCATACTACAGAGGCGTGATCTTGGTCTGAGAATATGGGAAGTAGAGGAGTGAGAAGATGCACGTCGCTTAGAGAGTCACTCATCGAAGCCAGGAGAGAATGAAGCACACCTTGCTCTGTGTGCTACTACTCTGTGAGTACTGTGTTTGTCAGTTGGCAAGAGTGATGTAAGAGAGGTTAATTGTTTGGAAAGTGAGAGTGAATACTGAATACATAGATAACTCCAGTAGCGGTCTGTGTGTTGCTCTGCGAGTACTGTGTTTTTAGTGAGAGTGAGCTGTTTAATCAGTGTCATCTCTGTGAGGTTGTAAACCAGACGCCAGTGGGGTTGATCAGTGTGGTGTACTGTACAGTAGATTAAGACAGGTCACACCCTATCAATGACAATGAATGCAGCATGCTTGCATATGTTGTGATTATATGGGTATTATTGATTATTATAATTATTGAAGATTGATTGATTTTCTGTCACAACATCTACCCTGCTGTCTACAGTTCTTTGTGCATAGTTTGGATGCTGATTAAAGTAAAAGGTACGAGTAAAGACACACGATGACCACATAAGATGGCTTAGGTATTAGAAAATGGCATGATATTTCACTATTGTATTTCAGATTTTCAGTCATGACGTTCTCTGTCTTTGTTTCAGTGTTCCTATGTTCTGGACACACGCAAGGTGATGGTTGATATTAGTTCTCTTGATCATCTCGATCTCTTTATGCTTCTGTCTCTTTCACAGCTGTTGCTTGTCTCAATGTGTTCTTTCATTCTGTTAATTCATTACATGAAAAAACATGTCCATTTATTTGTATAGTGTATGTAAAGAGATGGACTGTATGTAGTATGTTCAATTTGCGCTATACACTCTTCAAAATGGGTGAAACATACCGTAGGTGAACCAATAGGTGAAACATATTCAGTGATTACTGTCTCGTGATAATACTTGAAGATACAGTAATTGTAACGTGGTTGTGTTTGTGTAGGGAAACCAAAGGCTGCTGTGAGGTCACAGCCTGACAGGTCACAGGTGTTCAGTGGAGAGTCTATCAGATGTGAGATAGATGAGGGACAAGTCACTGACTGGAAGTACTCCTGGAAACGGGATGGTAATCTGACCCAGACCAACAGAATGGAGCCTGAATTGACACTCGGTCGTACTGGGGAGAACACCAGTGGGGAGTACACATGTGTTGGTAGAAACGCAAGTGGCCAACAGTATTCTGATTGGAGTGATCCAGTCAGGTTGATAGTAACTGGTAAGTCAGCACATCTCTTATTCGTATCAGAGCCTTCTTGACCATCACCATGGGCCCCATTTTAATGGTAGAATCTGGGATTTTAGAAACAGTTCAATGGTTAACTCCCTGATTGATTCTCAAAGAATATAACTTATAAATACCCTATGGTTAAATTACTGCACAACTTCACTGTTTGTAAACAATGTCCTTGTAAAGAAATAGGTATGGATTTTTCTTCTTTTTGGCTCAAACTACTATGAGGTTATTCAATATTCTCAGCTTTTATTTGACGGTATTTGTGTACAGATTCAGAAATGATTAGGAAATTTAAATCTGAAGATTGACTTGGCCAGTCAAGAACTTTACACTTTTTGGTTGTTTTTTGGCAGTATGTTTTGGTTCATTACTGTTGATGAATTGCCATCCAATGAATTTGGAGACATTTGCTTGTACTTGAGCTGACCAGATGTTTTTGTACACGGCAAGGCAAGGCAAGGCAAGTTTATTTGTATAGCACATTTCATACAACAGGGGCAATTCAAAGTGCTCAAACATTATTTGAAAATACAGCAAGAGCAGCATAGTAAGAAAATAAAAGTTACAATGAATAAAAGCAAATATAAGAAGTAAATAGATAAAACGTTTAATAAGACAATAGTAATAAAAATACATTGATAGAAGTGTTTGTGCTTAATCATAACTGCTGCAAAACAGATTTAAATATTTTAAGGCTTTGGGCCTGTTTGATTTCTTCAGGGAGTTTGTTTGCCAGGAGCAACAGTTAACAACCTGTAAGTAACCATCCTTTTTGAGGATAACTAGTGCTTTGCATCTTGCAGTGAAGCTTCTGTAGTTTGGCTGGTGAAGTACTTTGCGGATGGTAGTCTGACACATTCACACCTACCTTTGGGAGCAGTGGCGGACTCAGGCTGTTTGAAGGGCAGGGGGGGCGAAAAGAAAAAAAAGGCACCTACTGCACAACATGGGACCCCATCAGTGCACATGGTCAAGTTTAGACCATTGTAAGGGCAGCCAATAGGGCACATCCTCTAATTTTGCCACTCAAAAGGGCACTTTAGTGCGACGTTTTTCAACTGTGGGGGCACACGGTCAAGTTTAGACCATTGGAGGGGCACCAATAGGGCACACCCTCTCATTTTCGCCACACAAAAGGGCATTTTTGCCACTCAAAAGGGCACTTAAGAGAGACTTTTTTCAACCATGGGGGCACCAGGAGGGGCGGTCGCCCCCCCTGCCCCCCCCTTGAGTCCGCCAGTGTTTGGGAGTGTTCCTGACAGTGGGACAGACAATGTCTAATCAGTGAAGAAAGTGATTAACTGGTGATAAAACACTTATTAGACAAAACTATTCCATTACAATTATGACTGTATTCCATTGAAGACGGAGTGTATAAAAGGCTGCATGCAGTGCTGTATTTTGTGCCAGTATGTCTGAGTATAATTGATAAACAAAAAATCTTCCTAAAAAATTAAATGTGGGAATCTGTCTGCTTTCTAACAGATAAACCCCAGCCTGTCCTGAGTATCTCTCCCTCGTGGTGGCTAAACCCTGGGGACTCAGTCACTCTGAGTTGTGAAGTTACAGTGCCCTCTACAGGCTGGAGGTTCTCCTGGTACAAGATTGTTCCCTACAGCGATGGGCTACCCTCTCTACCAGACCAGTCTTACTCTCTACAGCTCCTGTCAGACAACACAGATGGAACTGCAGGAATCTCCTCCTACTCTCTCAGATCTGTTGGTCTCACATACACAGGGCGATATGTGTGTAGAGCTGGGAGAGGAGACCCAGTCTATTATACATTCTACAGCCAACCTCAGTTCCTCTGGTCAGGAGGTATGCCTCTTTTCATTATCTGTCCTTCTTCTCTGTTACTGCTGGACTTCTGTATGTCTCTGTCAGTTACAGAATATCTCCCCTTTATCTGGTGGTTCTGTTTCTCTTTGTATCAGGTCTGCATTCTTCAGTATCTCTCAGGGTGAGTACCAACAGAACCCAGCAGTTTTCACTTCAGTCTCTCTCACTGAGCTGTGAGGTCAATTCTACTGGATGGAGACTGAAGAGTTATACTAAGAAAAGATTGGTATCAGACTGCCAAACCTACTCTGGATTAAGAACAGGATCCACATGTACCATTAAATACACACTTGTGGAGCAGAGTGGAGTGTACTGGTGTGAGTCTGGATCAGGAGAGTACAGCAATGCTGTCAACATCACTGTGCACGGTACGTACATTTTACTACATTTACTAAAATGTTCATAATGTAAATGTTTGATACTGTATGTCATTTAATTTTGTAATTGAATCATCATATTTATCACACAATGCAATATAAGCTCAAGATGTTCATGTATTGTGTGCGCTTACGACAGGATATATTCATTTCAATGTTTCACAGCGAAAAATGTGATCCTGGAGAGCTCTGCTGTTCCTGCGACTGAAGGGGACTCTGTGACTCTGGGCTGTAGATATAGGTATCAGGCCGCTAACTCAAACTCCAAGGCTGATTTTTATAAAGATGGAAGACTCGTCCATGGTTGCCTGGTTGGTCCTCTTGCACTATATCAGTTGTTACAGAAGAAGAATCAATGACAGAACATATCTCTTAAAACCCCAGTATTCCTACAACAACAATGCATAGCTTGTCTGTTGTTTTACGATAAACTGGTAAGACTTTACCTTTACATTACATTTCCTTAATGTGAAATTATGTGGAATGTGGCTCTCTTATAAATTCACTGTATATTTCTGTTTTACCTTGCGCTTCACCATTGAACAGAATTTCCTGAATTTCCCTTTCTTCTTCTTCCCACTAGCATCCCTCTGAGGCTGTGTGACCGAGGCTGTGGAGGTGACCCCGGCCAGGCTCCCCTCAGTCTCTCGCTGGGCAGCGAGGGCCTGGCTCCTCTCCTTCTCCAGGTCCGAGTTGTCACAGACAAGACTCCTCTTCTCCTGCTCCATAACATGGACTTTTCTTTTGAGGTCTCTCTCTCTCTGTCTGCTTTCCTCCACCTCCCTGTCAAGCACCTGAGCCTTCTCAGCTGCCGCCAGCTTGTCCTCCAGGGCCTCTTTCTGCAGGGCCTTGATGTGGTCCTCTGCCTCCCTGGTGGCGTTGGCGGTCTCCAGGAGGGTCGCCTTGACCCCGGCCAGGCTCTCCGAAGTCTCTCGCTGGGCAGCGAGGGCCTGGCTCATCTCCTTCAAGACTCCTCTTCTGCTCAAGACAAGACTCCTCTTCTCCTGCTCCATAACATGGACTTTTCTTTTGAGGTCTCTCTCTCTCTGTCTGCTTTTCTCCACCTCCCTGTCAAGCACCTGAGCCTTCTCAGCTGCCGCCAGCTTGTCCTCCAGGGCCTCTTTCTGCAGGGCCTTGATGTGGTCCTCTGCCTCCCTGGTGGCGTTGGCGGTCTCCAGGAGGGTCGCCTTGACCCCGGCCAGGCTCTCCGAAGTCTCTCGCTGGGCAGCGAGGGCCTGGCTCATCTCCTTCAAGACTCCTCTTCTGCTCAAGACAAGACTCCTCTTCTCCTGCTCCATAACATGGACTTTTCTTTTGAGGTCTCTCTCTCTCTGTCTGCTTTTCTCCACCTCCCTGTCAAGCACCTGAGCCTTCTCAGCTGCCGCCAGCTTGTCCTCCAGGGCCTCTTTCTGCAGGGCCTTGATGTGGTCCTCTGCCTCCCTGGTGGCGTTGGCGGTCTCCAGGAGGGTCGCCTTGACCCCGGCCAGGCTCCCCTCAGTCTCTCGCTGCGCAGCGAGGGCCTGGCTCCTCTCCTTCTCCAGGTCGGAGTTGTCACAGACGAGGCTCCTCTTTTCTTGCTCCATATCGTGGAGCTTTTGGAGGAGGCCTTTCTCTCTCTGTCGGCCCTCCTCCACCTCCTCCCTCGCTCTCTCCAACTCCGCCTTTGCCAGAGCGCTGCTGGCCTTCTCCGCCTCCAGCTCAGAGTCCTTGGACTCCAGCTCAGAGTCCTTGGACTCCAGCTCAGAGTCCTTGGCCTCCACCACGGCCCTGCATTTCTCCTTCTCCTCCTCCAGCCCAGAGTCCTTGGCCTCCAGCTCAGAGTCCTTGGCCACGGCCCTCCACTTGGCCTTCACCACGGCCCTCCATTTCTCCTTCTCCTCCTCCAGGTTCCTCTGAGCGCTCCTGCTCATGACTACGATATAAGAAACGGAAGGAAGAGAATATGAAATTACGTATTTTATATTTATATATTATTATTATAGAATGACTTGTCCCCTATGAGTTCATGGATGACTGTGAGGCTGTTTGAACTTCAAAAGTGACTGACGTATAGATATTGCGCGACATTGTGATCGAAGCATCAGTTGTAAGTAAGTAAGTAAGTAAGTAAGTAACGTGCCAACGTGCCAAAAATCTGTATCCTTGTTGTATTTCTACCTTCCTAAATGATGGCTAGGACGTCGGGTTATAAAGCAAAAGCTTCTTTATATTAAAAAATCTGTTGGCATACACTTTTGAGCACTTTCAAACAATAAACGAGTTATTGGATGTTCACTTTAATTCTGGACGTTACAATTTGCATTTCTCAAAAACCAACAAACTAAACTGTCAACTTCTATGACGTCTTGCCGCAAGGCCTTCTGGGACCAATTAAAGTGAATCATTTAACCTAAAAAGTTAAAACACTCTATTAATACAGGCGGGCCGTCAAGCCCATAGACTTTTACTTGTCAAGGCACATTTTTAAAGCGCAGATCTGTAATTCAAGACTCTCCGGTAATTTACACACAAGACTCACGTTGATCTCTACTCAGCGCGCGCGCACACACACACACACACACACACACACACACACACACACACACACACGCACACGCACACGCACTCGCACGCGCACACGCACACGCACATGCATGCACACACACACACACACACACACGCACACACACACACACACACACACACACACACACACACACACACACCTCTGGGTTCTGCTCTGTGGGCCAGAGATTCGGTTAAGGTGATGTCGTCATCGGGAAACTCCTTTTCAAGCTGCCAAGCAGACTGGAAATTGAAGTCATCTCCCTGGTTCTTCTTCTTATTTGGCATTTCTATAACTTTCTACAAACATCTGAACAAGGAAGAGAATGTGAAATGACGTATTTTATATTTATATATAATTATTATAGAATGACTTGTCCCCTATGAGTTCAAGGATGACTGTGAGGCTGTTTGAACTTCCAAAGTGACTGACGTTGATATTGCGTGACATTGTGATTGAAGCATCAGTTGCAGGAGCAACGTGCCCAAAAACCATGATCCTTTTCGTATTTCTACCTTCAAAAAATATGGCTAGGACGTCGGGTTGTAAAGAAAAAGCTTCTTTATATAAGAATCTCTGTTGGCATTGACACTTTTGATCACTTTCAAACAATAAACGAGCTAGACTTTGACACTCAGCGGAGTCAGCGCTCGCGCGCACACACACCCGCGCAGCCACATCCAGACCCCCGCCCCACACACACACACACACACACACACACACACACACACACACACACACACACACACACACACGCACCCGCGCAGCCACACCCAGACTCCATTTTTTAAACATCTTTAAATCCATGAGGTCTAGGGCCTATATACCCATCAATAGTTCACACTGCAGCAACAGCAGCATCACATCCGAGACACAGTGCCAACTAAGTTACAGTAATAAATTATTACTTCATAAATTATCACTTCATTGATGTTCTACTACCAGTAGATGTCGCTGTTTGAACACATTCCTGAGACTAACATTCACATTTTTAGCAGGAATTTCACCATCACCAAACTAGTTAGCCTATTTACAACCTGTTACATAATCATTATCCAAAGATATCGTACTCACGTAACCTCTTCAGTGTCTCTGTACCAACTGCTAAAACCATCTGTTGTTCTACTCTCACCTTCTAGAATATCACCTGGCAACCCCTTTATGACATCATCACTCTGTCAGGACCTTCCTGCACCCAATGCACCCTTGGAACCCTCCAATGATGTCACTCTGACATGTAGCCTAATGTTACCATGACAACCCAGCAAAATGTAAACACAATTAATAATTTTCTGGGTTGTCAAAATGACATGGTTATTTTTGCTAAAAGATGGAGGAAGTGTCATAACTGCAACAAGTTCCTCAAATTCATTGTAATAATAATAATAATAATACATTAGACTTAAATAGCCCTTTTCTAGACACTCAAAGACGCTTATGTAGTACAACTACAGTAGGCTTTACATACATAAACATTTTCAGTGTTGAAAAAATACTATTAGAGGCCAACAAGAGTATTCAAGTAATCCACTCATGTGTAACCAAACAATTATACAAACTTCTCCTTATCCTACCTAGTCAGCCCAAAGTAAAACTAAATGTTGCGTATGGGCCATATCAGATAATAAATAACCTGAAAACATAGCTATCCATTTGAACCTTATCAGCCACCTAAGTTAAGGAAAGTCTCATGAGAAACTCATGTTTACCAATTATTTGGTCTTGGGAATGTTAATTTACACAGACAGAACAACTTGAATATTCTCTGTTTAGTGTCAAAATAGATAGAATTGTATTTTTTCCCCAAAAACATCCAATCAATGGCTTGGTCACAGATGTTATAATATATATATATATAAGGAAGACAAGTGCATACAGTACTTACCAAGGTGCCATCTTTCTGCAACTGCCTGTCTTCCAGAATGTTGGCACACCCAAGACTCTAACTCCACTATGATCACCCATCATGACATCAACAGCCAGCCAGCATAATGTAGGGTTACTTTTTTGTTTGTTAATATTTGTAAACTCCCAAAAATATAGTTTTGACTGATCTACTGAACATCTACATGATTAACAGGGCTGCCAAGTTTCACCAAAAGTTTGGAGTGAGATTTTTTGGCGGTGGAGCGACCCAAAACTGTGCACGTTTTGGCAGCGGCAGCCCCTCTCTCCCACCCAATTATTTGTGCTAGTTTCCTGCAATTTTACATGTTGTTCATAATAAACCAGCACAAGAAATGAAAATAATTTACATTTTATAAAACAAGAAAAGAATTCAGACAATATATCATATTTATGAAATCTTAATAAACAAATACAGTAGCCTACAGACTCTAAAAGAAAAATTGGCCCCATCAACAGGACTCAGCCCCTTGGTCAGCAGCAGAAAGACCCATGGTCATCATCTTATATACAGTGCATTGCCCATAGATGGCTATCATGTTATACAGTACATACCAGGGTTTTTCCTGGGTCAGAATGAGGGCTTGGTGGGTGATTTTGTCCACATTTTTTTTGAGGGACCCCCAATTGTTGTATTTGTATTGTAAATTGTAATTATTAATAATTATTATTAATGTACCTGATTATGTTACAGTAGAGAAACAAAAACAGTGTGAGACACTGTCATGAGGCCCAACAGTATCATGGTGCAGAGATTCAGTTGTGTGTTTAGGTTGAACATCCATTGCAGCCTGTATCCATACATCAAGTTCATCTTGAAATTCCATAAAACGTTTAATTTTTGGTTCATACCAGTCCGTCTGGTCGTACCCTTTCTCCTCCTCAGGGTGAAACACTTGCACTGATTTATGAAGTCGTTTGAATTCATTGAGATTTGTATTGAACACATCCATACGATTGACAACATTTTCAACATCATTCTCTTGCATCAGAGCTTTTATTTCCTTCATTTTTCTTGTCAAAGCACTCAGATTCCCTCTGCGTGTCCCAATTAATTTAGTTAATGTTTCATTTGCATTTTGAATTGGACCTTCGTCCGGTTTTGTGTTACTTTCGACGTCCATTACGTCGCACAAGTCCTCTATTTAGATAGATAGAGCCGTAATGTTGTTTTATTGCATGGAACAACGTGACAGTTTTATATTGACGGTGAAAAGCAGCGCTTTTGCGTAAGCGCTTGAGGTGCGTAAGCGCTTGAATTCCTTCCCGCCCCAATTATTCAATTGTCGGCTTTGACAGACATCCACGTTATCAACACTTCACAAGCGCTTCCATCAAACATCAAACATTGTATCAAACAATGTGTCCCAGGGCAGAGCAGAGCTTGGGCATTTCAGCTTTGTTCTACTCACGAAACGATGGTCATATAGCGCGTTCTGTGATCCACTTGCGTTGTCCTTCCAAACAATAGATACAAAGTTTTCGAGCAGGTGCGTAAAGTTTCCACTTGAATGCACTTGCGTTGTCCTTCCAAAACAATAGAGCGAAAGCTTCAACTTAACAATCAATTGTTATTTCTCGCCGTGAGAAATAGAGATGCGGCGTGAGAGCGTGAGAACTGGTTGAAATGCGTGAGTCTCACGGCGATTGCGTGAGACTTGGCAGCTAATGCTCTTTAGAGAAGTAGGCTACCTACAAAAACCTTCTGATGCCAAAAGCGCTCTCTCTTTGTTTCTCTCTCTCACACACACACACACACACACACACACACACACACACACACACACACACACACACACACACACACACACACACACACACACACACACACACATACTTTTCTCAATACACATATCCCATGCCATTTTTAACAAAAACACAATGCAAGAATGATGAAATGATTGGCTACATGATAGAAGAGACGCTCTATCATAGCCTAAGCCAACAATATAAGAAAAGGACCACCTAAGGAAAACCACCAGGAAAACAGAATATTCAGGCACCAGATGACCAATCAAAATATAATGTAATATAATGCAATATAAGGCTCTCAGGCATTCTGTACTTTCAAATATGTATTCTCCTTGAGCAGTCAACATCAACTATCAGCTATTTCGCTAGCGAAAACGAAAGCTAACTTATCCCGCCACCACGTCGGCGCAGTGCCGCAATTGCAGTTTTGTCGGAGGCGGCCGCCTCATAATTCCCTATGCAGGAAAAACCCTGCATATGCACTACCAAACGTGGTCCAATTGTAATATCTGCCAACAACTCAATTGTTGCTTGGGCCTACCTTATTTGAAGAGAAGCTCACATCACCTTTCTAGGACGCAAACCGGTTAATCACCACATGTCTTAGAATTAATGATAATGATTTTATACATATATGCATCATAATGCATCACAGCACTGGCAGTGTCTACACATCAACATCCATCACAGACATAATGCAATAAAACCATGGGCACACACACACACACGCACACACACACACACGCACACGCACACACAGACACACACGCACACGCACACGCACACACACACACACACACACACACACACACACACACAGACACTCACACACCACACACTCTCACACACACACACACAGTCACGCACTCACACTCACACACACTCACACACACACGCACACACACACACACACCCCAGGCCTCTCTGCGCCCCCTCTTGCAACATGCATAGCTATGACTGACTGGTCTGCTGTTTACGAGGTTGAGGACATCACCACCAAAGTAGCAAGTTTTAACAACTATATCCAGACAGCGATGGACATATGCTTGCCTGTGAGACAGAAAAAAATAACAACCTCGGACAAACCGTGGATGACGGAGAAAATAAAGCAGGCTATAAAGAAAAGACAAAAAGCCTACAACAAATGGGGAAAAGTTGGAAAATGGAACGAAATTAGAAACTACATCCAAAGACTTATCCACAAGGCCAAAACAAGATACTATAAAAATGAAATGCAAAATCTAAAGAAAAAGAACCCCAAGCAGTGGTGGGACTTTATAAACAAAGGCCTAGGACGAACTAAATCACCCGATGCAAGAATCACAATACAGGGAGTTGAAGAAAACACAGTTGCAGAAGCGCTGAACAACTTCTTTGCCAAGTCATGGACTAAAACAACACCCTACTGTGTTTTCCCATTACCTGGACCCCCCACACAAAGAGACATCTGTAGCATAGGTGAGATGAAGCTAGCCCTTACTCGGCTGGACCCCCGGAAAGCAAGTGGGCCGGACGGTATTCCAACCTGGCTGCTTAAAGAACTGGCAGAGGACCTGGCTCCGGTCATCACACATCTGGCCAACTGCTCTTACCAACAGGGGTGTGTCCCTGATATATGGAAAGAGTCAAATGTCTGTCCCATACCCAAAGGCCAAGACCCTGGCTCAATCTCAGACTGGCGTCCCATCTCCCTAACCTCTTGTGTAGGGAAAACAATAGAAAGATTTGTCTTGAAAAAGCTCATGCCCACTGTGCTCAACGTGTGCAAAAACCAATATGCATATCTACCCAAGCACAGCACCACAACGGCTTTAGTTAGAGCAATGCACACCTGGCTCACTGAAACCGACTCCAATCCAACAATGGTGCGAGTACTGTTGGCAGACATGTCAAAGGCGTTTGACCAAATCGACCACGGAACCCTCATGCAAAACATACTGGACTTGTTACTGTGCCCATCTCTGACAGCCTGGATACACAGCTACATCACAGGGAGGAGACAAAGAGTGGTGGCAAATGGGGCTCATAGCCCCTGGATCGAAGTCACATCTGGGGTGCCACAAGGGGGGGTAGCCTCCCCATATGTCTTCCTCCTCTATATGGCCACCCGGGATGCTATGTTTGAGGACACTCTTGATGTGGGATATGCAGATGACATTGCGCTGTCGAGAGCAATTCCCATATCCAACATCATGTCAGACCCATCAATGCCCCTGGAGGCACAAAGGCTGGACGAATGGGCAGCCAAGAACAAAATGACACTCAATGGGAAAAAGTCGGTTGAGCTGCGCATATGTTTTGCCCGGAACCCACCACAACCTCCCCCGCTGATGCTGGGGGGACAGGAAGTACCTGTTGTGGAAACAACAAAGTATCTGGGATACCATCTGGATCAAAAGCTGACTGGAGATGTGCACATTGAGAAGGCAATAAAAACTGCCTCCAAGCGGCTGCACTATCTCACGGTCATGGCAAGACACGGTCTACCTGCGGATGACCTCATCACCATCTACACCACTCTCATCAGGCCGTGTCTGGAATACAGCTCAGTGCTCTTGGTGGGCTGCTCTAAAAAACAACAGGCTGAGCTAGAGCGAGTCCAGACACGTGCCTGCAGAATCATCAGAAGGAGAGCTGGTGAGATCTCACAACCCCTACCATCACTCCAGACAAGGAGGGAGGAGGCCGCAGTGAAGCTGGTCAGGAACATGCATGACGAGCAACACCCTCTGCATGACCTGCTGCCTCCAACACGAGGCAGCTGCACTGCCAGGACACTGAGGAACCAGCACAAGCTGGCTGAGCCGAGGGCCAAGACCAGCAGGCTGAGGAACTCAACCCTGCATACTGCAGTTAGACTGTACAATGACAATATTTAGACTCACACATAATACAGCATGGCTACCATGACTGCTACCTGCCCTTGCTTTGCCGCCTTGAAATATTTTTAAACTTTAAAATTGTTGTGTAATTGTTGTGCTGCTAATATTGTGTGTCATATCTATGTAAGTTCTGCAGTTTTTCAGTGGGGCCTTGGCTCCACTGCAAGCATGAATTAATAAAATCAAATCAAATCAAATCAAATCAAATATATGCAGCCCTGGTCCCTGTGGTCTTAAGCGATCATTTTCCAATAAGGAGGATCAAAGCAAAGCCATGTACAGAACCCTGTAATACACACTTCTGAAAACCAGGATAGATAAACTGTTGACCTCCTCCCTCCCTCCTTCCCTCCTTCCCTCCATCCCTCCATCCACCCCTCCCTGCCACATCCCTCTCTCCATCCCTCCCTACCACATCCACCCACCCCTGAATACCATACTCCATAGAATAGAAATAAGTACAAACATGAGTTTATCTCCCTCCCTCCCTCCATCCCTCCCTCCCACATCCCTCCCTGCACCCCTCCCTTCACCCCTCCCTCCCTCCCACATCCACCTACCCCTGAATACCACACTCCATAGAATAGAAATGAGTGCAGAAATATGAGTTTATCCCCCTCCCTCCCTCTCTCCCTCCCTATCTTCCACCTCCCAGCGTCCCTCCCTCTCTCCCTCTCTATCTTCTACCTCCCAGCCTCCCTCCCTCCCTCTCTCCCTCTCTCCCTACCTATCTTCCACCTCCCAGCCTCCCTCCCTCTCTCCCTCCCTATCTTCCACCTCCCAGCCTCCCTCGCCTTTGCAATACAATATTCTATACAGAAATAGTTTACCCCTCTCCCCCCCCTCCCTCTCTCCCTCTCACCCCCCCCCCCCTGTCTCTGGTTACCATGGTGAACATTAACAAGTTACTGTAAGATCCTGAGATGTAGAGGCATTGATTGGCCTCCTTGAAGATGGTCAAAACACCCACCCACACACCTAACCACACACACACACACACACACACACACACCTAACCACACACACATGCACCCACGTCTTGCTTGCTATGTCTCCCTCTTATTAGAAGCAGTGTCAGAGTGTGTGCGTGTGTGTGTGTGTGTGTGTGTGTGTGTGTGCATGTGTGTGTGTGTGTGTGTGTCTGTGTCTGTGTTTCTGTGTGTGTGTGTCTGTGTGTGTGTGTGTCTGTGTGTGTGTGTGTGTGTGTGTGTGTGTGTGTGTGTCTGTGCGTGTGTGTGTGTGTGTGTGTGTCTGTGTGTGTCTGAATGTGTGACTGTCTGTGTGTGTGTGTTAATGCTGCCTGTTAAACACATGATTAGTAGAGCCTTGTTCTGCAGTGTGGGGGCGACAGGCGGACCTGTCTGTCTGACTGACCCTCCTCTAATGAACCTGTCTGTCTGTCTGACCCTCCTCTAATGGACCTGTCTGTCTGTCTGACCCTAATCTAATGAACCTGCCTGTCTGACCTTCCTCTAATGGACCTGTCTGTCTGTCTGACCCTCCTCTAATGGACCTGTCTGTCTGTCTGACCCTCCTCTAACGGACCTGTCTGTCTGTCTGACCCTCCTCTAATGGACCTGTCTGTCAGTCCTGTCTGTGTCTCCTCCAACCCCTGGACATGACGCTGGCCACCCCCCCAAGGCAGCAAACCTAGGGGAAACACTGATCTTGTTTTATTTATGATATCGTATCGTGACTGTATCGTATCGTGAACCCCTGTATCGAGAGGTGCATCGTATCGTGAGTTGAGTGTATCGTCCCATCCCTAATACGAACTCATGCTCATTATGTGACATGCCCTAATGCTTTGGTCCTCATAGCGGGATCCGACGTAATGATTTTCCTTTCTTTTCTTTTGTTGTGATTCTCAAACAACGTTGAAACGTAGTTCCGTGTTTCAAAAGAAAAGTCTGAACATTTTGATTGGTTGCCGATATGAGGACCAAAGCAGTAGAATGTGTCACATACAATGGGGGAAATCAGTATTGAACACATCGATATTTTGTCCAGGAAATGTATTTCCAATGAGTCTATTCAAGTGAAGTTTGCACCAGACTTTGGTATTAACTCAAACAATCCAGACAAAAAATCTAAACATTTAAGTCCGTAAATAAAGTTATGTGGAATAAAGTGGAATGAAACAGGAAAAAAGTATTGAACACGAGTGGAGAAGCCTTTGTTTGTAATGACAGCTTCAAGGTGCTTTCTGTATGAAGTAACTAATCGCCTGCAGTATTCAGGTGTGATTTTGGCCCATTCCTCTACACAGATTGTCTTTAAATATGCTGGTGAGGCTGAACTGCTCCCTGTTGCCGGTGTCTGTTCCTACCTTGGTTGTGCTTGTTATACCTGGTCCTAAGTAGTGGTTACTACAGTACATAGCAATGTTTTCTTTTTAGCTGCTAGGTAGCTACCAACACGATGGTGGCAAACGTGTTATTATTCAGAGCGATTTTCTCCATTTGAGGTGTACGAACATTCAAGTAAGCATATCTTCAACTATTTTCAGATTGTATGACACATCATTTGAAAGCTTACAATCAGCACTTTCATAATCTAAAGAACGGAAAAATGACCGTTCCCTACTTGGAGACATTATTACCAGACCCTGTCACATATATCTGTTTTTTTGTTCAGGTAATCTGGTGTCACATGGTAGGCCTAACCTTAGTAGATGTTTAGTAAAAGTAGACTATTAACAGTATAGAGCTTAGATGGCGAACACTCAGCTACACACTATGGCCTTCCATTCCAGTCTTACTGGTTCTGCAAAATATTCAGACAGGCATTGATGTTGGAATGCCAGTTAATGTTGATGTGTCCTGTCCTGGTAGTTATGCTACTACAGTAATCTGCACATAGGAAGGGATAGTTATTCATGTGACTGCTGTGGTATGTATGTTTTTAATGTAATGAATTCCCTTCTGAAAGGCACACCAGATTGACCTGCTCACAGCTTTGCAGCTAGATTGTTTGGGAGAAGGACAGTACTACATAACTAGCCAAGAAGCTTTCAGGAACTGACACAAGGTCAGCTACATGGCAAGAGCTGCCACATTATCAACAATCTGAGGGTGATTATGACATTGTCCCTGCAGGGTGGGGGAATATTTAGCATCTGCGTTTTTAGACATCAACCCATGATACATTGCTTTTAAACCAGTGATACTCAACCCTGGAACACCGCAGTGGGTCCATGTTTGTGCCCCAGTCTAGCGCTATCACAGCCTAGTGAACTAATCAACTGATCTTCAAAACCTTGAATCACACCTGAATCAGGTGTGTCACTGCTGAGCTGGGTCAAAAACTTGTAGTGCTATGGCCCTCCAGGGCCGGTATTCAGGCTCACTGTTTTCACACTGATCTCACATCTGTAGTCTTGCTTCATCCCCCTTGTCTGTTCAACTTAAGAGGAAGGAACTAAAGCAGAAGTTAGTGAGAAAATATTTTTGTTTAACTTGAATGTTGAACTTTTCACAAAGCCACAGTGCTCTCTCTCTCTCTCTCTCTCTCTCTCTCTCTCTCTCTCTCTCTCTCTCTCTCTCTCTCTCTCTCTCTTTCACCATCTCTCTGTTTCCCTCTTTCATACTACAGAGGCGTGATCTTGGTCTGAGAATATGGGAAGTAGAGGAGTGAGAAGATGCACGTCGCTTAGAGAGTCACTCATCGAAGCCAGGAGAGAATGAAGCACACCTTGCTCTGTGTGCTACTACTCTGTGAGTACTGTGTTTGTCAGTTGGCAAGAGTGATGTAAGAGAGGTTAATTGTTTGGAAAGTGAGAGTGAATACTGAATACATAGATAACTCCAGTAGCGGTCTGTGTGTTGCTCTGCGAGTACTGTGTTTTTAGTGAGAGTGAGCTGTTTAATCAGTGTCATCTCTGTGAGGTTGTAAACCAGACGCCAGTGGGGTTGATCAGTGTGGTGTACTGTACAGTAGATTAAGACAGGTCACACCCTATCAATGACAATGAATGCAGCATGCTTGCATATGTTGTGATTATATGGGTATTATTGATTATTATAATTATTGAAGATTGATTGATTTTCTGTCACAACATCTACCCTGCTGTCTACAGTTCTTTGTGCATAGTTTGGATGCTGATTAAAGTAAAAGGTACGAGTAAAGACACACGATGACCACATAAGATGGCTTAGGTATTAGAAAATGGCATGATATTTCACTATTGTATTTCAGATTTTCAGTCATGACGTTCTCTGTCTTTGTTTCAGTGTTCCTATGTTCTGGACACACGCAAGGTGATGGTTGATATTAGTTCTCTTGATCATCTCGATCTCTTTATGCTTCTGTCTCTTTCACAGCTGTTGCTTGTCTCAATGTGTTCTTCTTTCATTCTGTTAATTCATTACATGAAAAAACATGTCCATTTATTTGTATAGTGTATGTAAAGAGATGGACTGTATGTAGTATGTTCAATTTGCGCTATACGCTCTTCAAAATGGGTGAAACATACCGTAGGTGAACCAATAGGTGAAACATATTCAGTGATTGCTGTCTCGTGATAATACTTGAAGATACAGTAATTGTAATGTGGTTGTGTTTGTGTAGGGAAACCAGAGGCTGCTGTGAGGCAGCCTGACAGGTCACAGGTGTTCAGCGGAGAGTCTATCAGATGTGAGATAGATGAGGGACAAGTCACTGACTGGAAGTACTCCTGGAAACGGGATGGTAATCTTACCCAGACCAACAGAATGGAGCCTGAATTGACACTCGGTCGTACTGGGGAGAACACCAGTGGGGAGTACACATGTGTTGGTAGAAACGCAAGTGGCCAACAGTATTCTGATTGGAGTGATCCAGTCAGGTTGACAGTAACTGGTAAGTCAGCACATCTCTTATTCGTATCAGAGCCTTCTTGACCATCACCATGGGCCCCATTTTAATGGTAGAATCTGGGATTTTAGAAACAGTTCAATGGTTAACTCCCTGATTGATTCTCAAAGAATATAACTTATAAATACCCTATGGTTAAATTACTGCACAACTTCACTGTTTGTAAACAATGTCCTTGTAAAGAAATAGGTATGGATTTTTCTTCTTTTTGGCTCAAACTACTATGAGGTTATTCAATATTCTCAGCTTTTATTTGACGGTATTTGTGTACAGATTCAGAAATGATTAGGAAATTTAAATCTGAAGATTGACTTGGCCAGTCAAGAACTTTACACTTTTTGGTTGTTTTTTGGCAGTATGTTTTGGTTCATTACTGTTGATGAATTGCCATCCAATGAATTTGGAGACATTTGCTTGTACTTGAGCTGACCAGATGTTTTTGTACACGGCAAGGCAAGGCAAGGCAAGGCAAGGCAAGGCAAGTTTATTTGTATAGCACATTTCATACAACAGGGGCAATTCAAAGTGCTCAAACATTATTTGAAAATACAGCAAGAGCAGCATAGTAAGAAAATAAAAGTTACAATGAATAAAAGCAAATATAAGAAGTAAATAGATAAAACGTTTAATAAGACAATAGTAATAAAAAGACATTGATAGAAGTGTTTGTGCTTAATCATAACTGCTACAAAACAGATTTAAATATTTTAAGGCTTTGGGCCTGTTTGATTTCTTCAGGGAGTTTGTTTGCCAGGAGCAACAGTTAACAACCTGTAAGTAACCATCCTTTTTGAGGATAACTAGTGCTTTGCATCTTGCAGTGAAGCTTCTGTAGTTTGGCTGGTGAAGTACTTTGCGGATGGTAGTCTGACACATTCACACCTACCTTTGGGAGCAGTGGCGGACTCAGGCTGTTTGAAGGGCAGGGGGGGCGAAAAGAAAAAAAAGGCACCTACTGCACAACATGGGACCCCATCAGTGCACATGGTCAAGTTTAGACCATTGTAAGGGCAGCCAATAGGGCACATCCTCTAATTTTGCCACTCAAAAGGGCACTTTAGTGCGACGTTTTTCAACTGTGGGGGCACACGGTCAAGTTTAGACCATTGGAGGGGCACCAATAGGGCACATCCTCTCATTTTCGCCACTCAAAAGGGCATTTTTGCCACTCAAAAGGGCACTTAAGAGAGACTTTTTTCAACCATGGGGGCACCAGGAGGGGCGGTCGCCCCCCCTGCCCCCCCCTTGAGTCCGCCAGTGTTTGGGAGTGTTCCTGACAGTGGGACAGACAATGTCTAATCAGTGAAGAAAGTGATTAACTGGTGATAAAACACTTATTAGACAAAGCTATTCCATTACAATTATGACTGTATTCCATTGAAGACGGAGTGTATAAAAGGCTGCATGCAGTGCTGTATTTTGTGCCAGTATGTCTGAGTATAATTGATAAACAAAAAATCTTCCTAAAAAATTAAATGTGGGAATCTGTCTGCTTTCTAACAGATAAACCCCAGCCTGTCCTGAGTATCTCTCCCTCGTGGTGGCTAAACCCTGGGGACTCAGTCACTCTGAGTTGTGAAGTTACAGTGCCCTCTACAGGCTGGAGGTTCTCCTGGTACAAGATTGTTCCCTACAGCGATGGGCTACCCTCTCTACCAGACCAGTCTTACTCTCTACAGCTCCTGTCAGACAACACAGATGGAACTGCAGGAATCTCCTCCTACTCTCTCAGATCTGTTGGTCTCACATACACAGGGCGATATGTGTGTAGAGCTGGGAGAGGAGACCCAGTCTATTATACACTCTACAGCCAACCTCAGTTCCTCTGGTCAGGAGGTATGCCTCTTTTCATTATCTGTCCTTCTTCTCTGTTACTGCTGGACTTCTGTATGTCTCTGTCAGTTACAGAATATCTCCCCTTTATCTGGTGGTTCTGTTTCTCTTTGTATCAGGTCGGCATTCTTCAGTATCTCTCAGGGTGAGTAACAACAGAACCCAGCAGTTTTCACTTCAGTCTCTCTCACTGAGCTGTGAGGTCAATTCTACTGGATGGAGACTGAAGAGTTATACTAAGACAAGATTGGTATCAGACTGCCAAACCTACTCTGGATTAAGAACAGGATCCACATGTACCATTAAATACACACTTGTGGAGCAGAGTGGAGTGTACTGGTGTGAGTCTGGATCAGGAGAGTACAGCAATGCTGTCAACATCACTGTGCACGGTACGTACATTTTACTACATTTACTAAAATGTTCATAATGTAAATGTTTGATGTCATTTAATTTTGTAATTGAATCATCATATTTATCACACAATGCAATATAAGCTCAAGATGTTCATGTATTGTGTGCGCTTACGACAGGATATATTCATTTCAATGTTTCACAGCGAAAAATGTGATCCTGGAGAGCTCTGCTGTTCCTGCGACTGAAGGGGACTCTGTGACTCTGGGCTGTAGATATAGGTATCAGGCCGCTAACTCAAACTCCAAGGCTGATTTTTATAAAGATGGAAGACTCGTCCATGGTTGCCTGGTTGGTCCTCTTGCACTATATCAGTTGTTACAGAAGAAGAATCAATGACAGAACATATCTCTTAAAACCCCAGTATTCCTACAACAACAATGCATAGCTTGTCTGTTGTTTTACGATAAACTGGTAAGACTTTACCTTTACATTACATTTCCTTAATGTGAAATTATGTGGAATGTGGCTCTCTTATAAATTCACTGTATATTTCTGTTTTACCTTGCGCTTCACCATTGAACAGAATTTCCTGAATTTCCCTTTCTTCTTCTTCCCACTAGCATCCCTCTGAGGCTGTGTGACCGAGGCTGTGGAGGTGACCCCGGCCAGGCTCCCCTCAGTCTCTCGCTGGGCAGCGAGGGCCTGGCTCCTCTCCTTCTCCAGGTCGGAGTTGTCACAGACAAGACTCCTCTTCTCCTGCTCCATAACATGGACTTTTCTTTTGAGGTCTCTCTCTCTCTGTCTGCTTTCCTCCACCTCCCTGTCAAGCACCTGAGCCTTCTCAGCTGCCGCCAGCTTGTCCTCCAGGGCCTCTTTCTGCAGGGCCTTGATGTGGTCCTCTGCCTCCCTGGTGGCGTTGGCGGTCTCCAGGAGGGTCGCCTTGACCCCGGCCAGGCTCTCCGAAGTCTCTCGCTGGGCAGCGAGGGCCTGGCTCATCTCCTTCAAGACTCCTCTTCTGCTCAAGACAAGACTCCTCTTCTCCTGCTCCATAACATGGACTTTTCTTTTGAGGTCTCTCTCTCTCTGTCTGCTTTTCTCCACCTCCCTGTCAAGCACCTGAGCCTTCTCAGCTGCCGCCAGCTTGTCCTCCAGGGCCTCTTTCTGCAGGGCCTTGATGTGGTCTTCTGCCTCCCTGGTGGCGTTGGCGGTCTCCAGGAGGGTCGCCTTGACCCCGGCCAGGCTCTCCGAAGTCTCTCGCTGGGCAGCGAGGGCCTGGCTCATCTCCTTCAAGACTCCTCTTCTGCTCAAGACAAGACTCCTCTTCTCCTGCTCCATAACATGGACTTTTCTTTTGAGGTCTCTCTCTCTCTGTCTGCTTTTCTCCACCTCCCTGTCAAGCACCTGAGCCTTCTCAGCTGCCGCCAGCTTGTCCTCCAGGGCCTCTTTCTGCAGGGCCTTGATGTGGTCCTCTGCCTCCCTGGTGGCGTTGGCGGTCTCCAGGAGGGTCGCCTTGACCCCGGCCAGGCTCCCCTCAGTCTCTCGCTGCGCAGCGAGGGCCTGGCTCCTCTCCTTCACCAGGTCGGAGTTGTCACAGACGAGGCTCCTCTTTTCTTGCTCCATATCGTGGAGCTTTTGGAGGAGGCCTTTCTCTCTCTGTCGGCCCTCCTCCACCTCCTCCCTCGCTCTCTCCAACTCCGCCTTTGCCAGAGCGCTGCTGGCCTTCTCCGCCTCCAGCTCAGAGTCCTTGGACTCCAGCTCAGAGTCCTTGGACTCCAGCTCAGAGTCCTTGGCCTCCACCACGGCCCTGCATTTCTCCTTCTCCTCCTCCAGCCCAGAGTCCTTGGCCTCCAGCTCAGAGTCCTTGGCCACGGCCCTCCACTTGGCCTTCACCACGGCCCTCCATTTCTCCTTCTCCTCCTCCAGCTTCCTCTGAGCGCTCCTGCTCATGACTACGATATAAGAAACGGAAGGAAGAGAATATGAAATTACGTATTTTATATTTATATATTATTATTATAGAATGACTTGTCCCCTATGAGTTCATGGATGACTGTGAGGCTGTTTGAACTTCAAAAGTGACTGACGTATAGATATTGCGCGACATTGTGATCGAAGCATCAGTTGTAAGTAAGTAAGTAAGTAAGTAACGTGCCAACGTGCCAAAAATCTGTATCCTTGTTGTATTTCTACCTTCCTAAATGATGGCTAGGACGTCGGGTTATAAAGCAAAAGCTTCTTTATATTAAAAAATCTGTTGGCATACACTTTTGAGCACTTTCAAACAATAAACGAGTTATTGGATGTTCACTTTAATTCTGGACGTTACAATTTGCATTTCTCAAAAACCAACAAACTAAACTGTCAACTTCTATGACGTCTTGCCGCAAGGCCTTCTGGGACCAATTAAAGTGAATCATTTAACCTAAAAAGTTAAAACACTCTATTAATACAGGCGGGCCGTCAAGCCCATAGACTTTTACTTGTCAAGGCACATTTTTAAAGCGCAAATCTGTAATTCAAGACTCTCCGGTAATTTACACACAAGACTCACGTTGATCTCTACTCAGCGCGCGCACACACACACACACACACACACACACACACACACACACACGCACACGCACACGCACACGCACGCGCACACGCACACGCACATGCATGCACACACACACACACACACACGCACACACACACACACACACACACACACACACACACACACACACACACCTCTGGGTTCTGCTCTGTGGGCCAGAGATTCGGTTAAGGTGATGTCGTCATCGGGAAACTCCTTTTCAAGCTGCCAAGCAGACTGGAAATTGAAGTCATCTCCCTGGTTCTTCTTCTTATTTGGCATTTCTATAACTTTCTACAAACATCTGAACAAGGAAGAGAATGTGAAATGACGTATTTTATATTTATATATAATTATTATAGAATGACTTGTCCCGTATGAGTTCAAGGATGACTGTGAGGCTGTTTGAACTTCCAAAGTGACTGACGTTGATATTGCGTGACATTGTGATTGAAGCATCAGTTGCAGGAGCAACGTGCCAAAAAACCATGATCCTTTTCGTATTTCTACCTTCAAAAAATATGACTAGGACGTCGGGTTGTAAAGAAAAAGCTTCTTTATATAAGAATCTCTGTTGGCATTGACACTTTTGATCACTTTCAAATAATAAACGAGCTAGACTTTGACACTCAGCGGAGTCAGCGCTCGCGCGCACACACACCCGCGCAGCCACATCCAGACCCCCGCCTTACACACACACACACACACACACACACACACACACACACACACACACACACACACACGCACCCGCGCAGCCACACCCAGACTCCATTTTTTAAACATCTTTAAATCCATGAGGTCTAGGGCCTATATACTAGGGGTGTAACGGATCACCTAACTCACGGATCGGATCTTGTCACGGATTTTGAGTCACGGATCGGATCATTTTTCGGATCAACACAAAACATTTTTTTTTTTTAATAAAAACAACATTTTCCTTGAATTCTGTAAAAACACCACTTTTAATGTGTGAAACAAAAAAACAACATTCAAGATGTCAAAACTGATATATATAACATCTATATATAACAACATATATATAACAACATATATATATAACATCACTGCTGCAAAGTAACAGAGTACTTTTTTTGTGTGTTTACACAATCACCCAGGCTGCTTAGCGGGTGATATGACGTGATATAATTGGGACAGAGATGAGTGAATGAATGTTGTTGTCAACTCAGTACACATGCAGAGAGTGAGAATAAAGCGCACATGATTGTTTTTCTACCGGTTACATTTGAATGAATGAATGGTCTTTATTGTCATTGCTATAGTACAGGTACCAAACAACGAAATTTAGGAGGGGTGGCTCCCCTGGTGTTAGGGGAAAAAAAAAAAAAAAAAAAAAAAAAAACGGTTTTGCTATTGATCCGCGGTACACATGCGTTCCGAACCGTGGAGGGCGATCCGAACGGATCACGTTACACTCCTACTATATACCCATCAATAGTTCACACTGCAGCAACAGCAGCATCACATCCGAGACACAGTGCCAACTAAGTTACAGTAATAAATTATTACTTCATAAATTATCATTTCATTGATGTTCTACTACCAGTAGATGTCGCTGTTTGAACACATTCCTGAGACTAACATTCACATTTTTGGCAGGAATTTCACCATCACCAAACTAGTTAGCCTATTTACAACCTGTTACATAATCATTATCCAAAGATATCGTACTCACGTAACCTCTTCAGTGTCTCTGTACCAACTGCTAAAACCATCTGTTGTTCTACTCTCACCTTCTAGAATATCACCTGGCAACCCCTTTATGACATCATCACTCTTCCTGCACCCAATGCACCCTTGGAACCCTCCAATGATGTCACTCTGACATGTAGCCTAATGTTACCATGACAACCCAGCAAAATGTAAACACAATTAATAATTTTCTGGGTTGTCAAAATGACATGGTTATTTTTGCTAAAAGATGGAGGACGTGTCATAACTGCAACAAGTTCCTCAAATTCATTGTAATAATAATAATAATAATAATAATAATACATTAGACTTAAATAGCCCTTTTCTAGACACTCAAAGACGCTTATGTAGTACAACTACAGTAGGCTTTACATACATAAACATTTTCAGTGTTGAAAAAATACTATTAGAGGCCAACAAGAGTATTCAAGTAATCCACTCATGTGTAACCAAACAATTATACAAACTTCTCCTTATCCTACCTAGTCAGCCCAAAGTAAAACTAAATGTTGCGTATGGGCCATATCAGATAATAAATAACCTGAAAACATAGCCATCCATTTGAACCTTATCAGCCACCTAAGTTAAGGAAAGTCTCATGAGAAACTCATGTTTACCAATTATTTGGTCTTGGGAATGTTAATTTACACCGACAGAACAACTTGAATATTCTCTGTTTAGTGTCAAAATAGATAGAATTGTATTTTTTCCCCAAAAACATCCAATCAATGGCTTGGTCACAGATGTTATAATATATATATATAAGGAAGACAAGTGGATACAGTACTTACCAAGGTGCCATCTTTCTGCAACTGCCTGTCTTCCAGAATGTTGGCACACCCAAGACTCTAACTCCACTATGATCACCCATCATGACATCAACAGCCAGCCAGCATAATGTAGGGTTACTTTTTTGTTTGTTAATATTTGTAAACTCCCAAAAAGATAGTTTTGACTGATCTACTGAACATCTACATGATTAACAGGGCTGCCAAGTTTCACCAAAAGTTTGGAGTGAGATTTTTTGGCGGTGGAGCGACCCAAAACTGTGCACGTTTTGGCAGCGGCAGCCCCTCTCTCCCACCCAATTATTTGTGCTAGTTTCCTGCAATTTTACATGTTGTTCATAATAAACCTGCACAAGAAATGAAAATAATTTACATTTTATAAAACAAGAAAACAATTCAGACAATATATCATATTTATGAAATCTTAATAAACAAATACAGTAGCCTACAGACTCTAAAAGAAAAATTGGCCCCATCAACAGGACTCAGCCCCTTGGTCAGCAGCAGAAAGACCCATGGTCATCATCTTATATACAGTGCATTGCTCATAGATGGCTATCATGTTATACAGTACATACCAGGGTTTTTCCTGGGTCAGAATGAGGGCTTGGTGGGTGATTTTGTCCAAATTTTTTTTTGAGGGACCCCAATTGTTGTATTTGTATTGTAAATTGTAATTATTAATAATTATTATTCATGTACCTGATTATGTTACAGTAGAGAAACAAAAAACAGTGTGAGACACTGTCATGAGGCCCAACAGTATCATGGTGCAGAGATTCAGTTGTGTGTTTAGGTTGAACATCCATTGCAGCCTGTATCCATACATCAAGTTCATCTTGAAATTCCATAAAACGTTTAATTTTTGGTTCATACCAGTCCGTCTGGTCGTACCCTTTCTCCTCCTCAGGGTGAAACACTTGCACTGATTTATGAAGTCGTTTGAATTCATTGAGATTTGTATTGAACACATCCATACGATTGACAACATTTTCAACATCATTCTCTTGCATCAGAGCTTTTATTTCCTTCATTTTTCTTGTCAAAGCACTCAGATTCCCTCTGCGTGTCCCAATTAATTTAGTTAATGTTTCATTTGCATTTTGAATTGGACCTTCGTCCGGTTTTGTGTTACTTTCGACGTCCATTACGTCGCACAAGTCCTCTATTTAGATAGATAGAGCCGTAATGTTGTTTTATTGCATGGAACAACGTGACAGTTTTATATTGACGGTGAAAAGCAGCGCTTTTGCGTAAGCGCTTGAGGTGCGTAAGCGCTTGAATTCCTTCCCGCCCCAATTATTCAATTGTCGGCTTTGACAGACATCCACGTTATCAACACTTCACAAGCGCTTCCATCAAACATCAAACATTGTATCAAACAATGTGTCCCAGGGCAGAGCAGAGCTTGGGCATTTCAGCTTTGTTCTACTCACGAAACGATGGTCATATAGCGCGTTCTGTGATCCACTTGCGTTGTCCTTCCAAACAATAGATACAAAGTTTTCGAGCAGGTGCGTAAAGTTTCCACTTGAATGCACCTGCGTTGTCCTTCCAAAACAATAGAGCGAAAGCTTCAACTTAACAATCAATTGTTATTTCTCGCCGTGAGAAATAGAGATGCGGCGTGAGAGCGTGAGAACTGGTTGAAATGCGTGAGTCTCACGGCGATTGCGTGAGACTTGGCAGCTAATGCTCTTTAGAGTAGTAGGCTACCTACAAAAACCTTCTGATGCCAAAAGCGCTCTCTCTTTGTTTCTCTCTCTCACACACACACACACACACACACACACACACACACACACACACACACACACACACACACACACACACACACACACACACACACACATACATACTTTTCTCAATACACATATCCCATGCCATTTTTAACAAAAACACAATGCAAGAATGATGAAATGATTGGCTACATGATAGAAGAGACGCTCTATCATAGCCTAAGCCAACAATATAAGAAAAGGACCACCTAAGGAAAACCACCAGGAAAACAGAATATTCAGGCACCAGATGACCAATCAAAATATAATGTAATATAATGCAATATAAGGCTCTCAGGCATTCTGTTCTTTCAAATATGTATTCTCCTTGAGCAGTCAACATCAACTATCAGCTATTTCGCTAGCGAAAACGAAAGCTAACTTATCCCGCCACCACGTCGGCGCGGTGCCGCAATTGCAGTTTTGTCGGAGGCGGCCGCCTCATAATTCTCTATGCAGGAAAAACCCTGCATATGCACTACCAAACGTGGTCCAATTGTAATATCTGCCAACAACTCAATTGTTGCTTGGGCCTACCTTATTTGAAGAGAAGCTCACATCACCTTTCTAGGACGCAAACCGGTTAATCACCACATGTCTTAGAATTAATGATAATGATTTTATACATATATGCATCATAATGCATCACAGCACTGGCAGTGTCTACACATCAACATCCATCACAGACATAATGCAATAAAACCATGGGCACACACACACACACACGCACACACACACACACGCACACGCACACACAGACACACACGCACACGCACACGCACACACAGACACACACACACACACACACACACACACACACACAGACACTCACACACCACACACTCTCACACACACACACACAGTCACGCACTCACACTCACACACACTCACACACACACGCACACACACACACACACACCCCAGGCCTCTCTGCGCCCCCTCTTGCAACATGCATAGCTATGACTGACTGGTCTGCTGTTTACGAGGTTGAGGACATCACCACCAAAGTAGCAAGTTTTAACAACTATATCCAGACAGCGATGGACATATGCTTGCCTGTGAGACAGAAAAAAATAACAACCGCGGACAAACCGTGGATGACGGAGAAAATAAAGCAGGCTATAAAGAAAAGACAAAAAGCCTACAACAAATGGGGAAAAGTTGGAAAATGGAACGAAATTAGAAACTACATCCAAAGACTTATCCACAAGGCCAAAACAAGATACTATAAAAATGAAATGCAAAATCTAAAGAAAAAGAACCCCAAGCAGTGGTGGGACTTTATAAACAAAGGCCTAGGACGAACTAAATCACCCGATGCAAGAATCACAATACAGGGAGTTGAAGAAAACACAGTTGCAGAAGCGCTGAACAACTTCTTTGCCAAGTCATGGACTAAAACAACACCCTACTGTGTTTTCCCATTACCTGGACCCCCCACACAAAGAGACATCTGTAGCATAGGTGAGATGAAGCTAGCCCTTACTCGGCTGGACCCCCGGAAAGCAAGTGGGCCGGACGGTATTCCAACCTGGCTGCTTAAAGAACTGGCAGAGGACCTGGCTCCGGTCATCACACATCTGGCCAACTGCTCTTACCAACAGGGGTGTGTCCCTGATATATGGAAAGAGTCAAATGTCTGTCCCATACCCAAAGGCCAAGACCCTGGCTCAATCTCAGACTGGCGTCCCATCTCCCTAACCTCTTGTGTAGGGAAAACAATAGAAAGATTTGTCTTGAAAAAGCTCATGCCCACTGTGCTCAACGTGTGCAAAAACCAATATGCATATCTACCCAAGCACAGCACCACAACGGCTTTAGTTAGAGCAATGCACACCTGGCTCACTGAAACCGACTCCAATCCAACAATGGTGCGAGTACTGTTGGCAGACATGTCAAAGGCGTTTGACCAAATCGACCACGGAACCCTCATGCAAAACATACTGGACTTGTTACTGTGCCCATCTCTGACAGCCTGGATACACAGCTACATCACAGGGAGGAGACAAAGAGTGGTGGCAAATGGGGCTCATAGCCCCTGGATCGAAGTCACATCTGGGGTGCCACAAGGGGGGGTAGCCTCCCCATATGTCTTCCTCCTCTATATGGCCACCCGGGATGCTATGTTTGAGGACACTCTTGATGTGGGATATGCAGATGACATTGCGCTGTCGAGAGCAATTCCCATATCCAACATCATGTCAGACCCATCAATGCCCCTGGAGGCACAAAGGCTGGACGAATGGGCAGCCAAGAACAAAATGACACTCAATGGGAAAAAGTCGGTTGAGCTGCGCATATGTTTTGCCCGGAACCCACCACAACCTCCCCCGCTGATGCTGGGGGGACAGGAAGTACCTGTTGTGGAAACAACAAAGTATCTGGGATACCATCTGGATCAAAAGCTGACTGGAGATGTGCACATTGAGAAGGCAATAAAAACTGCCTCCAAGCGGCTGCACTATCTCACGGTCATGGCAAGACACGGTCTACCTGCGGATGACCTCATCACCATCTACACCACTCTCATCAGGCCGTGTCTGGAATACAGCTCAGTGCTCTTGGTGGGCTGCTCTAAAAAACAACAGGCTGAGCTAGAGCGAGTCCAGACACGTGCCTGCAGAATCATCAGAAGGAGAGCTGGTGAGATCTCACAACCCCTACCATCACTCCAGACAAGGAGGGAGGAGGCCGCAGTGAAGCTGGTCAGGAACATGCATGACGAGCAACACCCTCTGCATGACCTGCTGCCTCCAACACGAGGCAGCTGCACTGCCAGGACACTGAGGAACCAGCACAAGCTGGCTGAGCCGAGGGCCAAGACCAGCAGGCTGAGGAACTCAACCCTGCATACTGCAGTTAGACTGTACAATGACAATATTTAGACTCACACATAATACAGCATGGCTACCATGACTGCTACCTGCCCTTGCTTTGCCGCCTTGAAATATTTTTAAACTTTAAAATTGTTGTGTAATTGTTGTGCTGCTAATATTGTGTGTCATATCTATGTAAGTTCTGCAGTTTTTCAGTGGGGCCTTGGCTCCACTGCAAGCATGAATTAATCAAATCAAATCAAATCAAATCAAATCAAATATATGCAGCCCTGGTCCCTGTGGTCTTAAGCGATCATTTTCCAATAAGGAGGATCAAAGCAAAGCCATGTACAGAACCCTGTAATACACACTTCTGAAAACCAGGATAGATAAACTGTTGACCTCCTCCCTCCCTCCTTCCCTCCTTCCCTCCATCCCTCCATCCACCCCTCCCTGCCACATCCCTCTCTCCATCCCTCCCTACCACATCCACCCACCCCTGAATACCATACTCCATAGAATAGAAATAAGTACAAACATGAGTTTATCCCCCTCCCTCCCTCCCTCCATCCCTCCCTCCCACATCCCTCCCTGCATCCCTCCCTTCACCCCTCCCTCCCTCCCACATCCACCTACCCCTGAATACCACACTCCATAGAATAGAAATGAGTGCAGAAATATGAGTTTATCCCCCTCCCTCCCTCTCTCCCTCCCTATCTTCCACCTCCCAGCGTCCCTCCCTCTCTCCCTCTCTATCTTCTACCTCCCAGCCTCCCTCCCTCCCTCTCTCCCTCTCTCCCTACCTATCTTCCACCTCCCAGCCTCCCTCCCTCTCTCCCTCCCTATCTTCCACCTCCCAGCCTCCCTCGCCTTTGCAATACAATATTCTATACAGAAATAGTTTACCCCTCTCCCCCCCCTCCCTCTCTCCCTCTCACCCCCCCCCCCCCCTGTCTCTGGATACCATGGTGAACATTAACAAGTTACTGTAAGATCCTGAGATGTAGAGGCATTGATTGGCCTCCTTGAAGATGGTCAAAACACCCACCCACACACCTAACCACACACACACACACACACACACACACCTAACCACACACACATGCACCCACGTCTTGCTTGCTATGTCTCCCTCTTATTAGAAGCAGTGTCAGAGTGTGTGCGTGTGTGTGTGTGTGTGTGTGTGTGCATGTGTGTGTGTGTGTGTCTGTGTCTGTGTTTCTGTGTGTGTGTGTCTGTGTGTGTCTGTGTGTGTGTGTGTGTCTGTGTGTGTGTGTGTGTGTGTGTGTGTGTCTGTGTGTGTCTGAATGTGTGACTGTCTGTGTGTGTGTGTTAATGCTGCCTGTTAAACACATGATTAGTAGAGCCTTGTTCTGCAGTGTGGGGGCGACAGGCGGACCTGTCTGTCTGACTGACCCTCCTCTAATGAACCTGTCTGTCTGTCTGACCCTCCTCTAATGGACCTGTCTGTCTGACCCTAATTTAATGAACCTGCCTGTCTGACCTTCCTCTAATGGACCTGTCTGTCTGTCTGACCCTCCTCTAATGGACCTGTCTGTCTGTCTGACCCTCCTCTAACGGACCTGTCTGTCTGTCTGACCCTCCTCTAATGGACCTGTCTGTCAGTCCTGTCTGTGTCTCCTCCAACCCCTGGACATGACGCTGGCCACCCCCCCAAGGCAGCAAACCTAGGGGAAACACTGATCTTGTTTTATTTATGATATCGTATCGTGACTGTATCGTATCGTGAACCCCTGTATCGAGAGGTGCATCGTATCGTGAGTTGAGTGTATCGTCCCATCCCTAATACGAACTCATGCTCAATATGTGACATGCCCTAATGCTTTGGTCCTCATAGCGGGATCCGACGTAATGATTTTCCTTTCTTTTCTTTTGTTGTGATTCTCAAACAACGTTGAAACGTAGTTCCGTGTTTCAAAAGAAAAGTCTGAACATTTTGATTGGTTGCCGATATGAGGACCAAAGCAGTAGAATGTGTCACATACAATGGGGGAAATCAGTATTGAACACATCGATATTTTGTCCAGCAAATGTATTTCCAATGAGTCTATTCAAGTGAAGTTTGCACCAGACTTTGGTATTAACTCAAACAATCCAGACAAAAAATCGAAACATTTAAGTCCGTAAATAAAGTTATGTGGAATAAAGTGGAATGAAACAGGAAAAAAGTATTGAACACGAGTGGAGAAGCCTTTGTTTGTAATGACAGCTTCAAGGTGCTTTCTGTATGAAGTAACTAATCGCCTGCAATATTCAGGTGTGATTTTGGCCCATTCCTCTACACAGATTGTCTTTAAATATGCTGGTGAGGCTGAACTGCTCCCTGTTGCCGGTGTCTGTTCCTACCTTGGTTGTGCTTGTTATACCTGGTCCTAAGTAGTGGTTACTACAGTACATAGCAATGTTTTCTTTTTAGCTGCTAGGTAGCTACCAACACGATGGTGGCAAACGTGTTATTATTCAGAGCGATTTTCTCCATTTGAGGTGTACGAACATTCAAGTAAGCATATCTTCAACTATTTTCAGATTGTATGACACATCATTTGAAAGCTTACAATCAGCACTTTCATAATCTAAAGAACGGAAAAATGACCGTTCCCTACTTGGAGACATTATTACCAGACCCTGTCACATATATCTGTTTTTTTGTTCAGGTAATCTGGTGTCACATGGTAGGCCTAACCTTAGTAGATGTTTAGTAAAAGTAGACTATTAACAGTATAGAGCTTAGATGGCGAACACTCAGCTACACACTATGGCCTTCCATTCCAGTCTTACTGGTTCTGCAAAATATTCAGACAGGCATTGATGTTGGAATGCCAGTTAATGTTGATGTGTCCTGTCCTGGTAGTTATGCTACTACAGTAATCTGCACATAGGAAGGGATAGTTATTCATGTGACTGCTGTGGTATGTATGTTTTTAATGTAATGAATTCCCTTCTGAAAGGCACACCAGATTGACCTGCTCACAGCTTTGCAGCTAGATTGTTTGGGAGAAGGACAGTACTACATAACTAGCCAAGAAGCTTTCAGGAACTGACACAAGGTCAGCTACATGGCAAGAGCTGCCACATTATCAACAATCTGAGGGTGATTATGACATTGTCCCTGCAGGGTGGGGGAATATTTAGCATCTGCGTTTTTAGACATCAACCCATGATACATTGCTTTTAAACCAGTGATACTCAACCCTGGAACACCGCAGTGGGTCCATGTTTGTGCCCCAGTCTAGCGCTATCACAGCCTAGTGAACTAATCAACTGATCTTCAAAACCTTGAATCACACCTGAATCAGGTGTGTCACTGCTGAGCTGGGTCAAAAACTTGTAGTGCTATGGCCCTCCAGGGCCAGTATTCAGGCTCACTGTTTTCACACTGATCTCACATCTGTAGTCTTGCTTCATCCCCCTTGTCTGTTCAACTTAAGAGGAAGGAACTAAAGCAGAAGTTAGTGAGAAAATGTTTTTGTTTAACTTGAATGTTGAACTTTTCACAAAGCCACAGTGCTCTCTCTCTCTCTCTCTCTCTCTCTCTCTTTCACCATCTCTCTGTTTCCCTCTTTCATACTACAGAGGCGTGATCTTGGTCTGAGAATATGGGAAGTAGAGGAGTGAGAAGATGCACGTCGCTTAGAGAGTCACTCATCGAAGCCAGGAGAGAATGAAGCACACCTTGCTCTGTGTGCTACTACTCTGTGAGTACTGTGTTTGTCAGTTGGCAAGAGTGATGTAAGAGAGGTTAATTGTTTGGAAAGTGAGAGTGAATACTGAATACATAGATAACTCCAGTAGCGGTCTGTGTGTTGCTCTGCGAGTACTGTGTTTTTAGTGAGAGTGAGCTGTTTAATCAGTGTCATCTCTGTGAGGTTGTAAACCAGACGCCAGTGGGGTTGATCAGTGTGGTGTACTGTACAGTAGATTAAGACAGGTCACACCCTATCAATGACAATGAATGCAGCATGCTTGTTGTGATTATATGGGTATTATTGATTATTATAATTATTGAAGATTGATTGATTTTCTGTCACAACATCTACCCTGCTGTCTACAGTTCTTTGTGCATAGTTTGGATGCTGATTAAAGTAAAAGGTACGAGTAAAGACACACGATGACCACATAAGATGGCTTAGGTATTAGAAAATGGCATGATATTTCACTATTGTATTTCAGATTTTCAGTCATGACGTTCTCTGTCTTTGTTTCAGTGTTCCTATGTTCTGGACACACGCAAGGTGATGGTTGATATTAGTTCTCTTGATCATCTCGATCTCTTTATGCTTCTGTCTCTTTCACAGCTGTTGCTTGTCTCAATGTGTTCTTCTTTCATTCTGTTAATTCATTACATGAAAAAACATGTCCATTTATTTGTATAGTGTATGTAAAGAGATGGACTGTATGTAGTATGTTCAATTTGCGCTATACGCTCTTCAAAATGGGTGAAACATACCGTAGGTGAACCAATAGGTGAAACATATTCAGTGATTGCTGTCTCGTGATAATACTTGAAGATACAGTAATTGTAACGTGGTTGTGTTTGTGTAGGGAAACCAAAGGCTGCTGTGAGGTCACAGCCTGACAGGTCACAGGTGTTCAGTGGAGAGTCTATCAGATGTGAGATAGATGAGGGACAAGTCACTGACTGGAAGTACTCCTGGAAACGGGATGGTAATCTTACCCAGACCAACAGAATGGAGCCTGAATTGACACTCGGTCGTACTGGGGAGAACACCAGTGGGGAGTACACATGTGTTGGTAGAAACGCAAGTGGCCAACAGTATTCTGATTGGAGTGATCCAGTCAGGTTGATAGTAACTGGTAAGTCAGCACATCTCTTATTCGTATCAGAGCCTTCTTGACCATCACCATGGGCCCCATTTTAATGGTAGAATCTGGGATTTTAGAAACAGTTCAATGGTTAACTCCCTGATTGATTCTCAAAGAATATAACTTATAAATACCCTATGGTTAAATTACTGCACAACTTCACTATTTGTAAACAATGTCCTTGTAAAGAAATAGGTATGGATTTTTCTTCTTTTTGGCTCAAACTACTATGAGGTTATTCAATATTCTCAGCTTTTATTTGACGGTATTTGTGTACAGATTCAGAAATGATTAGGAAATTTAAATCTGAAGATTGACTTGGCCAGTCAAGAACTTTACACTTTTTGGTTGTTTTTTGGCAGTATGTTTTGGTTCATTACTGTTGATGAATTGCCATCCAATGAATTTGGAGACATTTGCTTGTACTTGAGCTGACCAGATGTTTTTCTACACGGCAAGGCAAGGCAAGGCAAGGCAAGGCAAGTTTATTTGTATAGCACATTTCATACAACAGGGGCAATTCAAAGTGCTCAAACATTATTTGAAAATACAGCAAGAGCAGCATAGTAAGAAAATAAAAGTTACAATGAATAAAAGCAAATATAAGAAGTAAATAGATAAAACGTTTAATAAGACAATAGTAATAAAAAGACATTGATAGAAGTGTTTGTGCTTAATCATAACTGCTGCAAAACAGATTTAAATATTTTAAGGCTTTGGGCCTGTTTGATTTCTTCAGGGAGTTTGTTTGCCAGGAGCAACAGTTAACAACCTGTAAGTAACCATCCTTTTTGAGGATAACTAGTGCTTTGCATCTTGCAGTGAAGCTTCTGTAGTTTGGCTGGTGAAGTACTTTGCGGATGGTAGTCTGACACATTCACACCTACCTTTGGGAGCAGTGGCGGACTCAGGCTGTTTGAAGGGCAGGGGGGGGCGAAAAGAAAAAAAAGGCACCTACTGCACAACATGGGACCCCATCAGTGCACATGGTCAAGTTTAGACCATTGTAAGGGCAGCCAATAGGGCACATCCTCTAATTTTGCCACTCAAAAGGGCACTTTAGTGCGACGTTTTTCAACTGTGGGGGCACACGGTCAAGTTTAGACCATTGGAGGGGCACCAATAGGGCACACCCTCTCATTTTCGCCACTCAAAAGGGCATTTTTGCCACTCAAAAGGGCACTTAAGAGAGACTTTTTTCAACCATGGGGGCACCAGGAGGGGCGGTCGCCCCCCCTGCCCCCCCCTTGAGTCCGCCAGTGTTTGGGAGTGTTCCTGACAGTGGGACAGACAATGTCTAATCAGTGAAGAAAGTGATTAACTGGTGATAAAACACTTATTAGACAAAACTATTCCATTACAATTATGACTGTATTCCATTGAAGACGGAGTGTATAAAAGGCTGCATGCAGTGCTGTATTTTGTGCCAGTATGTCTGAGTATAATTGATAAACAAAAAATCTTCCTAAAAAATTAAATGTGGGAATCTGTCTGCTTTCTAACAGATAAACCCCAGCCTGTCCTGAGTATCTCTCCCTCGTGGTGGCTAAACCCTGGGGACTCAGTCACTCTGAGTTGTGAAGTTACAGTGCCCTCTACAGGCTGGAGGTTCTCCTGGTACAAGATTGTTCCCTACAGCGATGGGCTACCCTCTCTACCAGACCAGTCTTACTCTCTACAGCTCCTGTCAGACAACACAGATGGAACTGCAGGAATCTCCTCCTACTCTCTCAGATCTGTTGGTCTCACATACACAGGGCGATATGTGTGTAGAGCTGGGAGAGGAGACCCAGTCTATTATACATTCTACAGCCAACCTCACTTCCTCTGGTCAGGAGGTATGCCTCTTTTCATTATCTGTCCTTCTTCTCTGTTACTGCTGGACTTCTGTATGTCTCTGTCAGTTACAGAATATCTCCCCTTTATCTGGTGGTTCTGTTTCTCTTTGTATCAGGTCGGCATTCTTCAGTATCTCTCAGGGTGAGTAACAACAGAACCCAGCAGTTTTCACTTCAGTCTCTCTCACTGAGCTGTGAGGTCAATTCTACTGGATGGAGACTGAAGAGTTATACTAAGAAAAGATTGGTATCAGACTGCCAAACCTACTCTGGATTAAGAACAGGATCCACATGTACCATTAAATACACACTTGTGGAGCAGAGTGGAGTGTACTGGTGTGAGTCTGGATCAGGAGAGTACAGCAATGCTGTCAACATCACTGTGCACGGTACGTACATTTTACTACATTTACTAAAATGTTCATAATGTAAATGTTTGATACTGTATGTCATTTAATTTTGTAATTGAATCATCATATTTATCACACAATGCAATATAAGCTCAAGATGTTCATGTATTGTGTGCGCTTACGACAGGATATATTCATTTCAATGTTTCACAGCGAAAAATGTGATCCTGGAGAGCTCTGCTGTTCCTGCGACTGAAGGGGACTCTGTGACTCTGGGCTGTAGATATAGGTATCAGGCCGCTAACTCAAACTCCAAGGCTGATTTTTATAAAGATGGAAGACTCGTCCATGGTTGCCTGGTTGGTCCTCTTGCACTATATCAGTTGTTACAGAAGAAGAATCAATGACAGAACATATCTCTTAAAACCCCAGTATTCCTACAACAACAATGCATAGCTTGTCTGTTGTTTTACGATAAACTGGTAAGACTTTACCTTTACATTACATTTCCTTAATGTGAAATTATGTGGAATGTGGCTCTCTTATAAATTCACTGTATATTTCTGTTTTACCTTGCGCTTCACCATTGAACAGAATTTCCTGAATTTCCCTTTCTTCTTCTTCCCACTAGCATCCCTCTGAGGCTGTGTGACCGAGGCTGTGGAGGTGACCCCGGCCAGGCTCCCCTCAGTCTCTCGCTGGGTAGCGAGGGCCTGGCTCCTCTCCTTCTCCAGGTCGGAGTTGTCACAGACAAGACTCCTCTTCTCCTGCTCCATAACATGGACTTTTCTTTTGAGGTCTCTCTCTCTCTGTCTGCTTTCCTCCACCTCCCTGTCAAGCACCTGAGCCTTCTCAGCTGCCGCCAGCTTGTCCTCCAGGGCCTCTTTCTGCAGGGCCTTGATGTGGTCCTCTGCCTCCCTGGTGGCGTTGGCGGTCTCCAGGAGGGTCGCCTTGACCCCGGCCAGGCTCTCCGAAGTCTCTCGCTGGGCAGCGAGGGCCTGGCTCATCTCCTTCAAGACTCCTCTTCTGCTCAAGACAAGACTCCTCTTCTCCTGCTCCATAACATGGACTTTTCTTTTGAGGTCTCTCTCTCTCTGTCTGCTTTTCTCCACCTCCCTGTCAAGCACCTGAGCCTTCTCAGCTGCCGCCAGCTTGTCCTCCAGGGCCTCTTTCTGCAGGGCCTTGATGTGGTCCTCTGCCTCCCTGGTGGCGTTGGCGGTCTCCAGGAGGGTCGCCTTGACCCCGGCCAGGCTCTCCGAAGTCTCTCGCTGGGCAGCGAGGGCCTGGCTCATCTCCTTCAAGACTCCTCTTCTGCTCAAGACAAGACTCCTCTTCTCCTGCTCCATAACATGGACTTTTCTTTTGAGGTCTCTCTCTCTCTGTCTGCTTTTCTCCACCTCCCTGTCAAGCACCTGAGCCTTCTCAGCTGCCGCCAGCTTGTCCTCCAGGGCCTCTTTCTGCAGGGCCTTGATGTGGTCCTCTGCCTCCCTGGTGGCGTTGGCGGTCTCCAGGAGGGTCGCCTTGACCCCGGCCAGGCTCCCCTCAGTCTCTCGCTGCGCAGCGAGGGCCTGGCTCCTCTCCTTCTCCAGGTCGGAGTTGTCACAGACGAGGCTCCTCTTTTCTTGCTCCATATCGTGGAGCTTTTGGAGGAGGCCTTTCTCTCTCTGTCGGCCCTCCTCCACCTCCTCCCTCGCTCTCTCCAACTCCGCCTTTGCCAGAGCGCTGCTGGCCTTCTCCGCCTCCAGCTCAGAGTCCTTGGACTCCAGCTCAGAGTCCTTGGACTCCAGCTCAGAGTCCTTGGCCTCCACCACGGCCCTGCATTTCTCCTTCTCCTCCTCCAGCCCAGAGTCCTTGGCCTCCAGCTCAGAGTCCTTGGCCACGGCCCTCCACTTGGCCTTCACCACGGCCCTCCATTTCTCCTTCTCCTCCTCCAGCTTCCTCTGAGCGCTCCTGCTCATGACTACGATATAAGAAACGGAAGGAAGAGAATATGAAATTACGTATTTTATATTTATATATTATTATTATAGAATGACTTGTCCCCTATGAGTTCATGGATGACTGTGAGGCTGTTTGAACTTCAAAAGTGACTGACGTATAGATATTGCGCGACATTGTGATCGAAGCATCAGTTGTAAGTAAGTAAGTAAGTAAGTAACGTGCCAACGTGCCAAAAATCTGTATCCTTGTTGTATTTCTACCTTCCTAAATGATGGCTAGGACGTCGGGTTATAAAGCAAAAGCTTCTTTATATTAAAAAATCTGTTGGCATACACTTTTGAGCACTTTCAAACAATAAACGAGTTATTGGATGTTCACTTTAATTCTGGACGTTACAATTTGCATTTCTCAAAAACCAACAAACTAAACTGTCAACTTCTATGACGTCTTGCCGCAAGGCCTTCTGGGACCAATTAAAGTGAATCATTTAACCTAAAAAGTTAAAACACTCTATTAATACAGGCGGGCCGTCAAGCCCATAGACTTTTACTTGTCAAGGCACATTTTTAAAGCGCAAATCTGTAATTCAAGACTCTCCGGTAATTTACACACAAGACTCACGTTGATCTCTACTCAGCGCGCGCACACACACACACACACACACACACGCACACGCACACGCACACGCACGCGCACACGCACATGCATGCACACACACACACACACACACACACACACACGCACACACACACACACACACACACACACACACACACACACACCTCTGGGTTCTGCTCTGTGGGCCAGAGATTCGGTTAAGGTGATGTCGTCATCGGGAAACTCCTTTTCAAGCTGCCAAGCAGACTGGAAATTGAAGTCATCTCCCTGGTTCTTCTTCTTATTTGGCATTTCTATAACTTTCTACAAACATCTGAACAAGGAAGAGAATGTGAAATGACGTATTTTATATTTATATATAATTATTATAGAATGACTTGTCCCCTATGAGTTCAAGGATGACTGTGAGGCTGTTTGAACTTCCAAAGTGACTGACGTTGATATTGCGTGACATTGTGATTGAAGCATCAGTTGCAGGAGCAACGTGCCAAAAAACCATGATCCTTTTCGTATTTCTACCTTCAAAAAATATGGCTAGGACGTCGGGTTGTAAAGAAAAAGCTTCTTTATATAAGAATCTCTGTTGGCATTGACACTTTTGATCACTTTCAAACAATAAACGAGCTAGACTTTGACACTCAGCGGAGTCAGCGCTCGCGCGCACACACACCCGCGCAGCCACATCCAGACCCCCGCCCCACACACACACACACACACACACACACACACACACACACACACGCACCCGCGCAGCCACACCCAGACTCCATTTTTTAAACATCTTTAAATCCATGAGGTCTAGGGCCTATATACCCATCAATAGTTCACACTGCAGCAACAGCAGCATCACATCCGAGACAAAGTGCCAACTAAGTTACAGTAATAAAGTATTACTTCATAAATTATCACTTCATTGATGTTCTACTACCAGTAGATGTCGCTGTTTGAACACATTCCTGAGACTAACATTCACATTTTTAGCAGGAATTTCACCATCACCAAACTAGTTAGCCTATTTACAACCTGTTACATAATCATTATCCAAAGATATCGTACTCACGTAACCTCTTCAGTGTCTCTGTACCAACTGCTAAAACCATCTGTTGTTCTACTCTCACCTTCTAGAATATCACCTGGCAACCCCTTTATGACATCATCACTCTGTCAGGACCTTCCTGCACCCAATGCACCCTTGGAACCCTCCAATGATGTCACTCTGACATGTAGCCTAATGTTACCATGACAACCCAGCAAAATGTAAACACAATTAATAATTTTCTGGGTTGTCAAAAAATTATTATTTTTGCTAAAAGATGGAGGAAGTGTCATAACTGCAACAAGTTCCTCAAATTCATTGTAATAATAATAATAATAATACATTAGACTTAAATAGCCCTTTTCTAGACACTCAAAGACGCTTATGTAGTACAACTACAGTAGGCTTTACATACATAAACATTTTCAGTGTTGAAAAAATACTATTAGAGGCCAACAAGAGTATTCAAGTAATCCACTCATGTGTAACCAAACAATTATACAAACTTCTCCTTATCCTACCTAGTCAGCCCAAAGTAAAACTAAATGTTGCGTATGGGCCATATCAGATAATAAATAACCTGAAAACATAGCTATCCATTTGAACCTTATCAGCCACCTAAGTTAAGGAAAGTCTCATGAGAAACTCATGTTTACCAATTATTTGGTCTTGGGAATGTTAATTTACACCGACAGAACAACTTGAATATTCTCTGTTTAGTGTCAAAATAGATAGAATTGTATTTTTTCCCCAAAAACATCCAATCAATGGCTTGGTCACAGATGTTATAATATATATATATAAGGAAGACAAGTGGATACAGTACTTACCAAGGTGCCATCTTTCTGCAACTGCCTGTCTTCCAGAATGTTGGCACACCCAAGACTCTAACTCCACTATGATCACCCATCATGACATCAACAGCCAGCCAGCATAATGTAGGGTTACTTTTTTGTTTGTTAATATTTGTAAACTCCCAAAAAGATAGTTTTGACTGATCTACTGAACATCTACATGATTAACAGGGCTGCCAAGTTTCACCAAAAGTTTGGAGTGAGATTTTTTGGCGGTGGAGCGACCCAAAACTGTGCACGTTTTGGCAGCGGCAGCCCCTCTCTCCCACCCAATTATTTGTGCTAGTTTCCTGCAATTTTACATGTTGTTCATAATAAACCAGCACAAGAAATTAAAATAATTTACATTTTATAAAACAAGAAAACAATTCAGACAATATATCATATTTATGAAATCTTAATAAACAAATACAGTAGCCTACAGACTCTAAAAGAAAAATTGGCCCCATCAACAGGACTCAGCCCCTTGGTCAGCAGCAGAAAGACCCATGGTCATCATCTTATATACAGTGCATTGCTCATAGATGGCTATCATGTTATACAGTACATACCAGGGTTTTTCCTGGGTCAGAATGAGGGCTTGGTGGGTGATTTTGTCCACATTTTTTTGGGAGGGACCCCCAATTGTTGTATTTGTATTGTAAATTGTAATTATTAATAATTATTATTAATGTACCTGATTATGTTACAGTAGAGAAACAAAAAACAGTGTGAGACACTGTCATGAGGCCCAACAGTATCATGGTGCAGAGATTCAGTTGTGTGTTTAGGTTGAACATCCATTGCAGCCTGTATCCATACATCAAGTTCATCTTGAAATTCCATAAAACGTTTAATTTTTGGTTCATACCAGTCCGTCTGGTCGTACCCTTTCTCCTCCTCAGGGTGAAGCACTTGCACTGATTTATGAAGTCGTTTGAATTCATTGAGATTTGTATTGAACACATCCATACGATTGACAACATTTTCAACATCATTCTCTTGCATCAGAGCTTTTATTTCCTTCATTTTTCTTGTCAAAGCACTCAGATTCCCTCTGCGTGTCCCAATTAATTAATTTAGTTAATGTTTCATTTGCATTTTGAATTGGACCTTCGTCCGGTTTTGTGTTACTTTCGACGTCCATTACGTCGCACAAGTCCTCTATTTAGATAGATAGAGCCGTAATGTTGTTTTATTGCATGGAACAACGTGACAGTTTTATATTGACGGTGAAAAGCAGCGCTTTTACGTAAGCGCTTGAGGTACGTACGCGCTTGAATTCCTTCCCGCCCCAATTATTCAATTGTCGGCTTTGACAGACATCCACGTTATCAACACTTCACAAGCGCTTCCATCAAACATCAAACATTGTATCAAACAATTTGTCCCAGGGCAGAGCAGAGCTTGGGCATTTCAGCTTTGTTCTACTCACGAAACGATGGTCATATAGCGCGTTCTGTGATCCACTTGCGTTGTCCTTCCAAACAATAGATACAAAGTTTTCGAGCAGGTGCGTAAAGTTTCCACTTGAATGCACTTGCGTTGTCCTTCCAAAACAATAGAGCGAAAGCTTCAACTTAACAATCAATTGTTATTTCTCGCCGTGAGAAATAGAGATGCGGCGTGAGAGCGTGAGAACTGGTTGAAATGCGTGAGTCTCACGGCGATTGCGTGAGACTTGGCAGCTAATGCTCTTTAGAGAAGTAGGCTACCTACAAAAACCTTCTGATGCCAAAAGCGCTCTCTCTTTGTTTCTCTCTCTCTCTCACACACACACACACACACACACACACACACACACACACATACACCCCCCCCCCCCCACACACACACACACACGCACGCACGCACGCACGCACACACACACACACACACACACACACACACACACACACACACACACACACAGACACACACACACACACACACACACACACACACACACACACACACACACACACACACACACACACACACACACATACATACTTTTCTCAATACACATATCCCATGCCATTTTTAACAAAAACACAATGCAAGAATGATGAAATGATTGGCTACATGATAGAAGAGACGCTCTATCATAGCCTAAGCCAACAATATCAGAAAAGGACCACCTAAAAGGAAAACAGAATATTCAGGCACCAGATGACCAATCAAAATATAATGTAATATAATGCAATATAAGGCTCTCAGGCATTCTGTACTTTCAAATATGTATTCTCCTTGAGCAGTCAACATCAACTATCAGCTATTTCGCTAGCGAAAACGAAAGCTAACTTAACCCGCCACCACGTCGGCGCAGTGCCGCAATTGCAGTTTTGTCGGAGGCGGCCGCCTCATAATTCTCTATGCAGGAAAAACCCTGCATATGCACTACCAAACGTGGTCCAATTGTAATATCTGCCAACAACTCAATTGTTGCTTGGGCCTACCTTATTTGAAGAGAAGCTCACATCACCTTTCTAGGACGCAAACCGGTTAATCACCACATGTCTTAGAATTAATGATAATGATTTTATACATATATGCATCATAATGCATCACAGCACTGGCAGTGTCTACACATCAACATCCATCACAGACATAATGCAATAAAACCATGGGCACACACACACACACACGCACACACACACACGCACACACAGACACACACGCACACGCACACGCACACACAGACACACACACACACACACACACACACACACACAGACACTCACACACCACACACTCTCACACACACACACACAGTCACGCACTCACACTCACACACACTCACACACACACACACACACACACACACACACACACACACCCCAGGCCTCTCTGCGCCCCCTATATGCAGCCCTGGTCCCTGTGGTCTTAAGCGATCATTTTCCAATAAGGAGGATCAAAGCAAAGCCATGTACAGAACCCTGTAATACACACTTCTGAAAACCAGGATAGATAAACTGTTGACCTCCTCCTTCCCTCCTTCCCTCCTTCCCTCCATCCCTCCATCCACCCCTCCCTGCCACATCCCTCTCTCCATCCCTCCCTACCACATCCACCCACCCCTGAATACCATACTCCATAGAATAGAAATAAGTACAAACATGAGTTTATCCCCCTCCCTCCCTCTCTCCATCCCTCCCTCCCACATCCCTCCCTCCATCCCTCCCTTCACCCCTCCCTCCCTCCCACATCCACCTACCCCTGAATACCACACTCCATAGAATAGAAATGAGTGCAGAAATATGAGTTTATCCCCCTCCCTCCCTCTCTCCCTCCCTATCTTCCACCTCCCAGCGTCCCTCCCTCTCTCCCTCTCTATCTTCTACCTCCCAGCCTCCCTCCCTCCCTCTCTCCCTCTCTCCCTACCTATCTTCCACCTCCCAGCCTCCCTCCCTCTCTCCCTCCCTATCTTCCACCTCCCAGCCTCCCTCGCCTTTGCAATACAATATTCTATACAGAAATAGTTTACCCCTCTCCCCCCCCTCCCTCTCTCCCTCTCACCCCCCCCCCCCCTGTCTCTGGTTACCATGGTGAACATTAACAAGTTACTGTAAGATCCTGAGATGTAGAGGCATTGATTGGCCTCCTTGAAGATGGTCAAAACACCCACCCACACACCTAACCACACACACACACACACACACACACACACCTAACCACACACACATGCACCCACGTCTTGCTTGCTATGTCTCCCTCTTATTAGAAGCAGTGTCAGAGTGTGTGCGTGTGTGTGTGTGTGTGTGTGTGTGCATGTGTGTGTGTGTGTGTGTCTGTGTCTGTGTTTCTGTGTGTGTGTGTCTGTGTGTGTCTGTGTGTGTGTGTGTGTGTCTGTGTGTGTGTGTGTGTGTGTGTGTGTGTCTGTGTGTGTCTGAATGTGTGACTGTCTGTGTGTGTGTGTTAATGCTGCCTGTTAAACACATGATTAGTAGAGCCTTGTTCTGCAGTGTGGGGGCGACAGGCGGACCTGTCTGTCTGACTGACCCTCCTCTAATGAACCTGTCTGTCTGTCTGACCCTCCTCTAATGGACCTGTCTGTCTGACCCTAATTTAATGAACCTGCCTGTCTGACCTTCCTCTAATGGACCTGTCTGTCTGTCTGACCCTCCTCTAATGGACCTGTCTGTCTGTCTGACCCTCCTCTAACGGACCTGTCTGTCTGTCTGACCCTCCTCTAATGGACCTGTCTGTCAGTCCTGTCTGTGTCTCCTCCAACCCCTGGACATGACGCTGGCCACCCCCCCAAGGCAGCAAACCTAGGGGAAACACTGATCTTGTTTTATTTATGATATCGTATCGTGACTGTATCGTATCGTGAACCCCTGTATCGAGAGGTGCATCGTATCGTGAGTTGAGTGTATCGTCCCATCCCTAATACGAACTCATGCTCAATATGTGACATGCCCTAATGCTTTGGTCCTCATAGCGGGATCCGACGTAATGATTTTCCTTTCTTTTCTTTTGTTGTGATTCTCAAACAACGTTGAAACGTAGTTCCGTGTTTCAAAAGAAAAGTCTGAACATTTTGATTGGTTGCCGATATGAGGACCAAAGCAGTAGAATGTGTCACATACAATGGGGGAAATCAGTATTGAACACATCGATATTTTGTCCAGCAAATGTATTTCCAATGAGTCTATTCAAGTGAAGTTTGCACCAGACTTTGGTATTAACTCAAACAATCCAGACAAAAAATCTAAATAAAGTTATGTGGAATAAAGTGGAATGAAACAGGAAAAAAGTATTGAACACGAGTGGAGAAGCCTTTGTTTGTAATGACAGCTTCAAGGTGCTTTCTGTATGAAGTAACTAATCGCCTGCAGTATTCAGGTGTGATTTTGGCCCATTCCTCTACACAGATTGTCTTTAAATATGCTGGTGAGGCTGAACTGCTCCCTGTTGCCGGTGTCTGTTCCTACCTTGGTTGTGCTTGTTATACCTGGTCCTAAGTAGTGGTTACTACAGTACATAGCAATGTTTTCTTTTTAGCTGCTAGGTAGCTACCAACACGATGGTGGCAAACGTGTTATTATTCAGAGCGATTTTCTCCATTTGAGGTGTACGAACATTCAAGTAAGCATATCTTCAACTATTTTCAGATTGTATGACACATCATTTGAAAGCTTACAATCAGCACTTTCATAATCTAAAGAACGGAAAAATGACCGTTCCCTACTTGGAGACATTATTACCAGACCCTGTCACATATATCTGTTTTTTTGTTCAGGTAATCTGGTGTCACATGGTAGGCCTAACCTTAGTAGATGTTTAGTAAAAGTAGACTATTAACAGTATAGAGCTTAGATGGCGAACACTCAGCTACACACTATGGCCTTCCATTCCAGTCTTACTGGTTCTGCAAAATATTCAGACAGGCATTGATGTTGGAATGCCAGTTAATGTTGATGTGTCCTGTCCTGGTAGTTATGCTACTACAGTAATCTGCACATAGGAAGGGATAGTTATTCATGTGACTGCTGTGGTATGTATGTTTTTAATGTAATGAATTCCCTTCTGAAAGGCACACCAGATTGACCTGCTCACAGCTTTGCAGCTAGATTGTTTGGGAGAAGGACAGTACTACATAACTAGCCAAGAAGCTTTCAGGAACTGACACAAGGTCAGCTACATGGCAAGAGCTGCCACATTATCAACAATCTGAGGGTGATTATGACATTGTCCCTGCAGGGTGGGGGAATATTTAGCATCTGCGTTTTTAGACATCAACCCATGATACATTGCTTTTAAACCAGTGATACTCAACCCTGGAACACCGCAGTGGGTCCATGTTTGTGCCCCAGTCTAGCGCTATCACAGCCTAGTGAACTAATCAACTGATCTTCAAAACCTTGAATCACACCTGAATCAGGTGTGTCACTGCTGAGCTGGGTCAAAAACTTGTAGTGCTATGGCCCTCCAGGGCCAGTATTCAGGCTCACTGTTTTCACACTGATCTCACATCTGTAGTCTTGCTTCATCCCCCTTGTCTGTTCAACTTAAGAGGAAGGAACTAAAGCAGAAGTTAGTGAGAAAATGTTTTTGTTTAACTTGAATGTTGAACTTTTCACAAAGCCACAGTGCTCTCTCTCTCTCTCTCTCTCTCTCTCTCTCTTTCACCATCTCTCTGTTTCCCTCTTTCATACTACAGAGGCGTGATCTTGGTCTGAGAATATGGGAAGTAGAGGAGTGAGAAGATGCACGTCGCTTAGAGAGTCACTCATCGAAGCCAGGAGAGAATGAAGCACACCTTGCTCTGTGTGCTACTACTCTGTGAGTACTGTGTTTGTCAGTTGGCAAGAGTGATGTAAGAGAGGTTAATTGTTTGGAAAGTGAGAGTGAATACTGAATACATAGATAACTCCAGTAGCGGTCTGTGTGTTGCTCTGCGAGTACTGTGTTTTTAGTGAGAGTGAGCTGTTTAATCAGTGTCATCTCTGTGAGGTTGTAAACCAGACGCCAGTGGGGTTGATCAGTGTGGTGTACTGTACAGTAGATTAAGACAGGTCACACCCTATCAATGACAATGAATGCAGCATGCTTGCATATGTTGTGATTATATGGGTATTATTGATTATTATAATTATTGAAGATTGATTGATTTTCTGTCACAACATCTACCCTGCTGTCTACAGTTCTTTGTGCATAGTTTGGATGCTGATTAAAGTAAAAGGTACGAGTAAAGACACACGATGACCACATAAGATGGCTTAGGTATTAGAAAATGGCATGATATTTCACTATTGTATTTCAGATTTTCAGTCATGACGTTCTCTGTCTTTGTTTCAGTGTTCCTATGTTCTGGACACACGCAAGGTGATGGTTGATATTAGTTCTCTTGATCATCTCGATCTCTTTATGCTTCTGTCTCTTTCACAGCTGTTGCTTGTCTCAATGTGTTCTTCTTTCATTCTGTTAATTCATTACATGAAAAAACATGTCCATTTATTTGTATAGTGTATGTAAAGAGATGGACTGTATGTAGTATGTTCAATTTGCGCTATACGCTCTTCAAAATGGGTGAAACATACCGTAGGTGAACCAATAGGTGAAACATATTCAGTGATTGCTGTCTCGTGATAATACTTGAAGATACAGTAATTGTAATGTGGTTGTGTTTGTGTAGGGAAACCAGAGGCTGCTGTGAGGCAGCCTGACAGGTCACAGGTGTTCAGCGGAGAGTCTATCAGATGTGAGATAGATGAGGGACAAGTCACTGACTGGAAGTACTCCTGGAAACGGGATGGTAATCTTACCCAGACCAACAGAATGGAGCCTGAATTGACACTCGGTCGTACTGGGGAGAACACCAGTGGGGAGTACACATGTGTTGGTAGAAACGCAAGTGGCCAACAGTATTCTTATTGGAGTGATCCAGTCAGGTTGACAGTAACTGGTAAGTCAGCACATCTCTTATTCGTATCAGAGCCTTCTTGACCATCACCATGGGCCCCATTTTAATGGTAGAATCTGGGATTTTAGAAACAGTTCAATGGTTAACTCCCTGATTGATTCTCAAAGAATATAACTTATAAATACCCTATGGTTAAATTACTGCACAACTTCACTGTTTGTAAACAATGTCCTTGTAAAGAAATAGGTATGGATTTTTCTTCTTTTTGGCTCAAACTACTATGAGGTTATTCAATATTCTCAGCTTTTATTTGACGGTATTTGTGTACAGATTCAGAAATGATTAGGAAATTTAAATCTGAAGATTGACTTGGCCAGTCAAGAACTTTACACTTTTTGGTTGTTTTTTGGCAGTATGTTTTGGTTCATTACTGTTGATGAATTGCCATCCAATGAATTTGGAGACATTTGCTTGTACTTGAGCTGACCAGATGTTTTTGTACACGGCAAGGCAAGGCAAGGCAAGGCAAGGCAAGGCAAGTTTATTTGTATAGCACATTTCATACAACAGGGGCAATTCAAAGTGCTCAAACATTATTTGAAAATACAGCAAGAGCAGCATAGTAAGAAAATAAAAGTTACAATGAATAAAAGCAAATATAAGAAGTAAATAGATAAAACGTTTAATAAGACAATAGTAATAAAAAGACATTGATAGAAGTGTTTGTGCTTAATCATAACTGCTGCAAAACAGATTTAAATATTTTAAGGCTTTGGGCCTGTTTGATTTCTTCAGGGAGTTTGTTTGCCAGGAGCAACAGTTAACAACCTGTAAGTAACCATCCTTTTTGAGGATAACTAGTGCTTTGCATCTTGCAGTGAAGCTTCTGTAGTTTGGCTGGTGAAGTACTTTGCGGATGGTAGTCTGACACATTCACACCTACCTTTGGGAGCAGTGGCGGACTCAGGCTGTTTGAAGGGCAGGGGGGGCGAAAAGAAAAAAAAAGGCACCTACTGCACAACATGGGACCCCATCAGTGCACATGGTCAAGTTTAGACCATTGTAAGGGCAGCCAATAGGGCACATCCTCTAATTTTGCCACTCAAAAGGGCACTTTAGTGCGACGTTTTTCAACTGTGGGGGCACACGGTCAAGTTTAGACCATTGGAGGGGCACCAATAGGGCACATCCTCTCATTTTCGCCACTCAAAAGGGCATTTTTGCCACTCAAAAGGGCACTTAAGAGAGACTTTTTTCAACCATGGGGGCACCAGGAGGGGCGGTCGCCCCCCCTGCCCCCCCCTTGAGTCCGCCAGTGTTTGGGAGTGTTCCTGACAGTGGGACAGACAATGTCTAATCAGTGAAGAAAGTGATTAACTGGTGATAAAACACTTATTAGACAAAACTATTCCATTACAATTATGACTGTATTCCATTGAAGACGGAGTGTATAAAAGGCTGCATGCAGTGCTGTATTTTGTGCCAGTATGTCTGAGTATAATTGATAAACAAAAAATCTTCCTAAAAAATTAAATGTGGGAATCTGTCTGCTTTCTAACAGATAAACCCCAGCCTGTCCTGAGTATCTCTCCCTCGTGGTGGCTCAACCCTGGGGACTCAGTCACTCTGAGTTGTGAAGTTACAGTGCCCTCTACAGGCTGGAGGTTCTCCTGGTACAAGATTGTTCCCTACAGCGATGGGCTACCCTCTCTACCAGACCAGTCTTACTCTCTACAGCTCCTGTCAGACAACACAGATGGAACTGCAGGAATCTCCTCCTACTCTCTCAGATCTGTTGGTCTCACATACACAGGGCGATATGTGTGTAGAGCTGGGAGAGGAGACCCAGTCTATTATACATTCTACAGCCAACCTCAGTTCCTCTGGTCAGGAGGTATGCCTCTTTTCATTATCTGTCCTTCTTCTCTGTTACTGCTGGACTTCTGTATGTCTCTGTCAGTTACAGAATATCTCCCCTTCATCTGGTGGTTCTGTTTCTCTTTGTATCAGGTCTGCATTCTTCAGTATCTCTCAGGGTGAGTAACAACAGAACCCAGCAGTTTTCACTTCAGTCTCTCTCACTGAGCTGTGAGGTCAATTCTACTGGATGGAGACTGAAGAGTTATACTAAGACAAGATTGGTATCAGACTGCCAAACCTACTCTGGATTAAGAACAGGATCCACATGTACCATTAAATACACACTTGTGGAGCAGAGTGGAGTGTACTGGTGTGAGTCTGGATCAGGAGAGTACAGCAATGCTGTCAACATCACTGTGCACGGTACGTACATTTTACTACATTTACTAAAATGTTCATAATGTAAATGTTTGATACTGTATGTCATTTAATTTTGTAATTGAATCATCATATTTATCACACAATGCAATATAAGCTCAAGATGTTCATGTATTGTGTGTGCTTACGACAGGATATATTCATTTCAATGTTTCACAGCGAAAAATGTGATCCTGGAGAGCTCTGCTGTTCCTGCGACTGAAGGGGACTCTGTGACTCTGGGCTGTAGATATAGGTATCAGGCCGCTAACTCAAACTCCAAGGCTGATTTTTATAAAGATGGAAGACTCGTCCATGGTTGCCTGGTTGGTCCTCTTGCACTATATCAGTTGTTACAGAAGAAGAATCAATGACAGAACATATCTCTTAAAACCCCAGTATTCCTACAACAACAATGCATAGCTTGTCTGTTGTTTTACGATAAACTGGTAAGACTTTACCTTTACATTACATTTCCTTAATGTGAAATTATGTGGAATGTGGCTCTCTTATAAATTCACTGTATATTTCTGTTTTACCTTGCGCTTCACCATTGAACAGAATTTCCTGAATTTCCCTTTCTTCTTCTTCCCACTAGCATCCCTCTGAGGCTGTGTGACCGAGGCTGTGGAGGTGACCCCGGCCAGGCTCCCCTCAGTCTCTCGCTGGGCAGCGAGGGCCTGGCTCCTCTCCTTCTCCAGGTCGGAGTTGTCACAGACAAGACTCCTCTTCTCCTGCTCCATAACATGGACTTTTCTTTTGAGGTCTCTCTCTCTCTGTCTGCTTTCCTCCACCTCCCTGTCAAGCACCTGAGCCTTCTCAGCTGCCGCCAGCTTGTCCTCCAGGGCCTCTTTCTGCAGGGCCTTGATGTGGTCCTCTGCCTTCCTGGTGGCGTTGGCGGTCTCCAGGAGGGTCGCCTTGACCCCGGCCAGGCTCTCCGAAGTCTCTCGCTGGGCAGCGAGGGCCTGGCTCATCTCCTTCAAGACTCCTCTTCTGCTCAAGACAAGACTCCTCTTCTCCTGCTCCATAACATGGACTTTTCTTTTGAGGTCTCTCTCTCTCTGTCTGCTTTTCTCCACCTCCCTGTCAAGCACCTGAGCCTTCTCAGCTGCCGCCAGCTTGTCCTCCAGGGCCTCTTTCTGCAGGGCCTTGATGTGGTCCTCTGCCTCCCTGGTGGCGTTGGCGGTCTCCAGGAGGGTCGCCTTGACCCCGGCCAGGCTCTCCGAAGTCTCTCGCTGGGCAGCGAGGGCCTGGCTCATCTCCTTCAAGACTCCTCTTCTGCTCAAGACAAGACTCCTCTTCTCCTGCTCCATAACATGGACTTTTCTTTTGAGGTCTCTCTCTCTCTGTCTGCTTTTCTCCACCTCCCTGTCAAGCACCTGAGCCTTCTCAGCTGCCGCCAGCTTGTCCTCCAGGGCCTCTTTCTGCAGGGCCTTGATGTGGTCCTCTGCCTCCCTGGTGGCGTTGGCGGTCTCCAGGAGGGTCGCCTTGACCCCGGCCAGGCTCCCCTCAGTCTCTCGCTGCGCAGCGAGGGCCTGGCTCCTCTCCTTCTCCAGGTCGGAGTTGTCACAGACGAGGCTCCTCTTTTCTTGCTCCATATCGTGGAGCTTTTGGAGGAGGCCTTTCTCTCTCTGTTGGCCCTCCTCCACCTCCTCCCTCGCTCTCTCCAACTCCGCCTTTGCCAGAGCGCTGCTGGCCTTCTCCGCCTCCAGCTCAGAGTCCTTGGACTCCAGCTCAGAGTCCTTGGACTCCAGCTCAGAGTCCTTGGCCTCCACCACGGCCCTGCATTTCTCCTTCTCCTCCTCCAGCCCAGAGTCCTTGGCCTCCAGCTCAGAGTCCTTGGCCACGGCCCTCCACTTGGCCTTCACCACGGCCCTCCATTTCTCCTTCTCCTCCTCCAGCTTCCTCTGAGCGCTCCTGCTCATGACTACGATATAAGAAACGGAAGGAAGAGAATATGAAATTACGTATTTTATATTTATATATTATTATTATAGAATGACTTGTCCCCTATGAGTTCATGGATGACTGTGAGGCTGTTTGAACTTCAAAAGTGACTGATGTATAGATATTGCGCGACATTGTGATCGAAGCATCAGTTGTAAGTAAGTAAGTAAGTAAGTAAGTAACGTGCCAACGTGCCAAAAATCTGTATCCTTGTTGTATTTCTACCTTCCTAAATGATGGCTAGGACGTCGGGTTATAAAGCAAAAGCTTCTTTATATTAAAAAATCTGTTGGCATACACTTTTGAGCACTTTCAAACAATAAACGAGTTATTGGATGTTCACTTTAATTCTGGACGTTACAATTTGCATTTCTCAAAAACCAACAAACTAAACTGTCAACTTCTATGACGTCTTGCCGCAAGGCCTTCTGGGACCAATTAAAGTGAATCATTTAACCTAAAAAGTTAAAACACTCTATTAATACAGGCGGGCCGTCAAGCCCATAGACTTTTACTTGTCAAGGCACATTTTTAAAGCGCAAATCTGTAATTCAAGACTCTCCGGTAATTTACACACAAGACTCACGTTGATCTCTACTCAGCGCGCGCGCGCACACACACACACACACACACACACACACACACACACGCACACGCACACGCACGCGCACACGCACACGCACATGCATGCACACACACACACACACACACACACACACGCACACACACACACACACACACACACACACACACACACACACACACACACACACACACACACACCTCTGGGTTCTGCTCTGTGGGCCAGAGATTCGGTTAAGGTGATGTCGTCATCGGGAAACTCCTTTTCAAGCTGCCAAGCAGACTGGAAATTGAAGTCATCTCCCTGGTTCTTCTTCTTATTTGGCATTTCTATAACTTTCTACAAACATCTGAACAAGGAAGAGAATGTGAAATGACGTATTTTATATTTATATATAATTATTATAGAATGACTTGTCCCCTATGAGTTCAAGGATGACTGTGAGGCTGTTTGAACTTCCAAAGTGACTGACGTTGATATTGTGTGACATTGTGATTGAAGCATCAGTTGCAGGAGCAACGTGCCAAAAAACCATGATCCTTTTCGTATTTCTACCTTCAAAAAATATGGCTAGGACGTCGGGTTGTAAAGAAAAAGCTTCTTTATATAAGAATCTCTGTTGGCATTGACACTTTTGATCACTTTCAAACAATAAACGAGCTAGACTTTGACACTCAGCGGAGTCAGCGCTCGCGCGCACACACACCCGCGCAGCCACATCCAGACCCCCGCCCCACACACACACACACACACACACACACACACACACACACACACACACACACACACACACGCACCCGCGCAGCCACACCCAGACTCCATTTTTAAAACATCTTTAAATCCATGAGGTCTAGGGCCTATATACCCATCAATAGTTCACACTGCAGCAACAGCAGCATCACATCCGAGACACAGTGCCAACTAAGTTACAGTAATAAATTATTACTTCATAAATTATCACTTCATTGATGTTCTACTACCAGTAGATGTCGCTGTTTGAACACATTCCTGAGACTAACATTCACATTTTTAGCAGGAATTTCACCATCACCAAACTAGTTAGCCTATTTACAACCTGTTACATAATCATTATCCAAAGATATCGTACTCACGTAACCTCTTCAGTGTCTCTGTACCAACTGCTAAAACCATCTGTTGTTCTACTCTCACCTTCTAGAATATCACCTGGCAACCCCTTTATGACATCATCACTCTGTGATCATCATCTTCAAGGACCCCAATTGAAATAAGCCAGTGGCTTTCTTGGGTTTTTATCCTTTTAGTTGACCTTGTATGTAATATGTACTTTCATGTACCTACTTCTGCAAATCTTCTAATAAAGTTTTCAATCAATCAATCAATCAATCAATCTGTCAGGACCTTCCTGCACCCAATGCACCCTTGGAACCCTCCAATGATGTCACTCTGACATGTAGCCTAATGTTACCATGACAACCCAGCAAAATGTAAACACAATTTATAATTTTCTGGGTTGTCAAAATGACATGGTTATTATTGCTAAAAGATGGAGGAAGTGTCATAACTGCAACAAGTTCCTCAAATTCATTGTAATAATAATAATAATAATAATAATAATAATAATACATTAGACTTAAATAGCCCTTTTCTAGACACTCAAAGACGCTTATGTAGTACAACTACAGTAGGCTTTACATACATAAACATTTTCAGTGTTGAAAAAATACTATTAGAGGCCAACAAGAGTATTCAAGTAATCCACTCATGTGTAACCAAACAATTATACAAACTTCTCCTTATCCTACCTAGTCAGCCCAAAGTAAAACTAAATGTTGCGTATGGGCCATATCAGATAATAAATAACCTGAAAACATAGCTATCCATTTGAACCTTATCAGCCACTTAAGTTAAGGAAAGTCTCATGAGAAACTCATGTTTACCAATTATTTGGTCTTGGGAATGTTAATTTACACCGACAGAACAACTTGAATATTCTCTGTTTAGTGTCAAAATAGATAGAATTGTATTTTTTCCCCAAAAACATCCAATCAATGGCTTGGTCACAGATGTTATAATATATATATATATATATAAGGAAGACAAGTGGATACAGTACTTACCAAGGTGCCATCTTTCTGCAACTGCCTGTCTTCCAGAATGTTGGCACACCCAAGACTCTAACTCCACTATGATCACCCATTATGACATCAACAGCCAGCCAGCATAATGTAGGGTTACTTTTTTGTTTGTTAATATTTGTAAACTCCCAAAAAGATAGTTTTGACTGATCTACTGAACATCTACATGATTAACAGGGCTGCCAAGTTTCACCAAAAGTTTGGAGTGAGATTTTTTGGCGGTGGAGCGACCCAAAACTGTGCACGTTTTGGCAGCGGCAGCCCCTCTCTCCCACCCAATTATTTGTGCTAGTTTCCTGCAATTTTACATGTTGT
>NC_137680.1:7514779-7567279 GCF_963989245.1 Nansenia antarctica | reverse complement strand
TCACTTGGAGACATTATTACCAGACCCTGTCACATATATCTGTTTTTTTGTTCAGGTAATCTGGTGTCACATGGTAGGCCTAACCTTAGTAGATGTTTAGTAAAAGTAGACTATTAACAGTATAGAGCTTAGATGGCGAACACTCAGCTACACACTATGGCCTTCCATTCCAGTCTTACTGGTTCTGCAAAATATTCAGACAGGCATTGATGTTGGAATGCCAGTTAATGTTGATGTGTCCTGTCCTGGTAGTTATGCTACTACAGTAATCTGCACATAGGAAGGGATAGTTATTCATGTGACTGCTGTGGTATGTATGTTTTTAATGTAATGAATTCCCTTCTGAAAGGCACACCAGATTGACCTGCTCACAGCTTTGCAGCTAGATTGTTTGGGAGAAGGACAGTACTACATAACTAGCCAAGAAGCTTTCAGGAACTGACACAAGGTCAGCTACATGGCAAGAGCTGCCACATTATCAACAATCTGAGGGTGATTATGACATTGTCCCTGCAGGGTGGGGGAATATTTAGCATCTGCGTTTTTAGACATCAACCCATGATACATTGCTTTTAAACCAGTGATACTCAACCCTGGAACACCGCAGTGGGTCCATGTTTGTGCCCCAGTCTAGCGCTATCACAGCCTAGTGAACTAATCAACTGATCTTCAAAACCTTGAATCACACCTGAATCAGGTGTGTCACTGCTGAGCTGGGTCAAAAACTTGTAGTGCTATGGCCCTCCAGGGCCGGTATTCAGGCTCACTGTTTTCACACTGATCTCACATCTGTAGTCTTGCTTCATCCCCCTTGTCTGTTCAACTTAAGAGGAAGGAACTAAAGCAGAAGTTAGTGAGAAAATGTTTTTGTTTAACTTGAATGTTGAACTTTTCACAAAGCCACAGTGCTCTCTCTCTCTCTCTCTCTCTCTCTCTCTCTCTCTCTCTCTCTCTCTCTCTCTTTCACCATCTCTCTGTTTCCCTCTTTCATACTACAGAGGCGTGATCTTGGTCTGAGAATATGGGAAGTAGAGGAGTGAGAAGATGCACGTCGCTTAGAGAGTCACTCATCGAAGCCAGGAGAGAATGAAGCACACCTTGCTCTGTGTGCTACTACTCTGTGAGTACTGTGTTTGTCAGTTGGCAAGAGTGATGTAAGAGAGGTTAATTGTTTGGAAAGTGAGAGTGAATACTGAATACATAGATAACTCCAGTAGCGGTCTGTGTGTTGCTCTGCGAGTACTGTGTTTTTAGTGAGAGTGAGCTGTTTAATCAGTGTCATCTCTGTGAGGTTGTAAACCAGACGCCAGTGGGGTTGATCAGTGTGGTGTACTGTACAGTAGATTAAGACAGGTCACACCCTATCAATGACAATGAATGCAGCATGCTTGCATATGTTGTGATTATATGGGTATTATTGATTATTATAATTATTGAAGATTGATTGATTTTCTGTCACAACATCTACCCTGCTGTCTACAGTTCTTTGTGCATAGTTTGGATGCTGATTAAAGTAAAAGGTACGAGTAAAGACACACGATGACCACATAAGATGGCTTAGGTATTAGAAAATGGCATGATATTTCACTATTGTATTTCAGATTTTCAGTCATGACGTTCTCTGTCTTTGTTTCAGTGTTCCTATGTTCTGGACACACGCAAGGTGATGGTTGATATTAGTTCTCTTGATCATCTCGATCTCTTTATGCTTCTGTCTCTTTCACAGCTGTTGCTTGTCTCAATGTGTTCTTCTTTCATTCTGTTAATTCATTACATGAAAAAACATGTCCATTTATTTGTATAGTGTATGTAAAGAGATGGACTGTATGTAGTATGTTCAATTTGCGCTATACGCTCTTCAAAATGGGTGAAACATACCGTAGGTGAACCAATAGGTGAAACATATTCAGTGATTGCTGTCTCGTGATAATACTTGAAGATACAGTAATTGTAATGTGGTTGTGTTTGTGTAGGGAAACCAGAGGCTGCTGTGAGGCAGCCTGACAGGTCACAGGTGTTCAGCGGAGAGTCTATCAGATGTGAGATAGATGAGGGACAAGTCACTGACTGGAAGTACTCCTGGAAACGGGATGGTAATCTTACCCAGACCAACAGAATGGAGCCTGAATTGACACTCGGTCGTACTGGGGAGAACACCAGTGGGGAGTACACATGTGTTGGTAGAAACGCAAGTGGCCAACAGTATTCTGATTGGAGTGATCCAGTCAGGTTGACAGTAACTGGTAAGTCAGCACATCTCTTATTCGTATCAGAGCCTTCTTGACCATCACCATGGGCCCCATTTTAATGGTAGAATCTGGGATTTTAGAAACAGTTCAATGGTTAACTCCCTGATTGATTCTCAAAGAATATAACTTATAAATACCCTATGGTTAAATTACTGCACAACTTCACTGTTTGTAAACAATGTCCTTGTAAAGAAATAGGTATGGATTTTTCTTCTTTTTGGCTCAAACTACTATGAGGTTATTCAATATTCTCAGCTTTTATTTGACGGTATTTGTGTACAGATTCAGAAATGATTAGGAAATTTAAATCTGAAGATTGACTTGGCCAGTCAAGAACTTTACACTTTTTGGTTGTTTTTTGGCAGTATGTTTTGGTTCATTACTGTTGATGAATTGCCATCCAATGAATTTGGAGACATTTGCTTGTACTTGAGCTGACCAGATGTTTTTGTACACGGTAAGGCAAGGCAAGGCAAGGCAAGGCAAGGCAAGTTTATTTGTATAACACATTTCATACAACAGGGGCAATTCAAAGTGCTCAAACATTATTTGAAAATACAGCAAGAGCAGCATAGTAAGAAAATAAAAGTTACAATGAATAAAAGCAAATATAAGAAGTAAATAGATAAAACGTTTAATAAGACAATAGTAATAAAAAGACATTGATAGAAGTGTTTGTGCTTAATCATAACTGCTACAAAACAGATTTAAATATTTTAAGGCTTTGGGCCTGTTTGATTTCTTCAGGGAGTTTGTTTGCCAGGAGCAACAGTTAACAACCTGTAAGTAACCATCCTTTTTGAGGATAACTAGTGCTTTGCATCTTGCAGTGAAGCTTCTGTAGTTTGGCTGGTGAAGTACTTTGCGGATGGTAGTCTGACACATTCACACCTACCTTTGGGAGCAGTGGCGGACTCAGGCTGTTTGAAGGGCAGGGGGGGCGAAAAGAAAAAAAAGGCACCTACTGCACAACATGGGACCCCATCAGTGCACATGGTCAAGTTTAGACCATTGTAAGGGCAGCCAATAGGGCACATCCTCTAATTTTGCCACTCAAAAGGGCACTTTAGTGCGACGTTTTTCAACTGTGGGGGCACACGGTCAAGTTTAGACCATTGGAGGGGCACCAATAGGGCACATCCTCTCATTTTCGCCACTCAAAAGGGCATTTTTGCCACTCAAAAGGGCACTTAAGAGAGACTTTTTTCAACCATGGGGGCACCAGGAGGGGCGGTCGCCCCCCCTGCCCCCCCCTTGAGTCCGCCAGTGTTTGGGAGTGTTCCTGACAGTGGGACAGACAATGTCTAATCAGTGAAGAAAGTGATTAACTGGTGATAAAACACTTATTAGACAAAACTATTCCATTACAATTATGACTGTATTCCATTGAAGACGGAGTGTATAAAAGGCTGCATGCAGTGCTGTATTTTGTGCCAGTATGTCTGAGTATAATTGATAAACAAAAAATCTTCCTAAAAAATTAAATGTGGGAATCTGTCTGCTTTCTAACAGATAAACCCCAGCCTGTCCTGAGTATCTCTCCCTCGTGGTGGCTAAACCCTGGGGACTCAGTCACTCTGAGTTGTGAAGTTACAGTGCCCTCTACAGGCTGGAGGTTCTCCTGGTACAAGATTGTTCCCTACAGCGATGGGCTACCCTCTCTACCAGACCAGTCTTACTCTCTACAGCTCCTGTCAGACAACACAGATGGAACTGCAGGAATCTCCTCCTACTCTCTCAGATCTGTTGGTCTCACATACACAGGGCGATATGTGTGTAGAGCTGGGAGAGGAGACCCAGTCTATTATACACTCTACAGCCAACCTCAGTTCCTCTGGTCAGGAGGTATGCCTCTTTTCATTATCTGTCCTTCTTCTCTGTTACTGCTGGACTTCTGTATGTCTCTGTCAGTTACAGAATATCTCCCCTTTATCTGGTGGTTCTGTTTCTCTTTGTATCAGGTCGGCATTCTTCAGTATCTCTCAGGGTGAGTAACAACAGAACCCAGCAGTTTTCACTTCAGTCTCTCTCACTGAGCTGTGAGGTCAATTCTACTGGATGGAGACTGAAGAGTTATACTAAGACAAGATTGGTATCAGACTGCCAAACCTACTCTGGATTAAGAACAGGATCCACATGTACCATTAAATACACACTTGTGGAGCAGAGTGGAGTGTACTGGTGTGAGTCTGGATCAGGAGAGTACAGCAATGCTGTCAACATCACTGTGCACGGTACGTACATTTTACTACATTTACTAAAATGTTCATAATGTAAATGTTTGATGTCATTTAATTTTGTAATTGAATCATCATATTTATCACACAATGCAATATAAGCTCAAGATGTTCATGTATTGTGTGCGCTTACGACAGGATATATTCATTTCAATGTTTCACAGCGAAAAATGTGATCCTGGAGAGCTCTGCTGTTCCTGCGACTGAAGGGGACTCTGTGACTCTGGGCTGTAGATATAGGTATCAGGCCGCTAACTCAAACTCCAAGGCTGATTTTTATAAAGATGGAAGACTCGTCCATGGTTGCCTGGTTGGTCCTCTTGCACTATATCAGTTGTTACAGAAGAAGAATCAATGACAGAACATATCTCTTAAAACCCCAGTATTCCTACAACAACAATGCATAGCTTGTCTGTTGTTTTACGATAAACTGGTAAGACTTTACCTTTACATTACATTTCCTTAATGTGAAATTATGTGGAATGTGGCTCTCTTATAAATTCACTGTATATTTCTGTTTTACCTTGCGCTTCACCATTGAACAGAATTTCCTGAATTTCCCTTTCTTCTTCTTCCCACTAGCATCCCTCTGAGGCTGTGTGACCGAGGCTGTGGAGGTGACCCCGGCCAGGCTCCCCTCAGTCTCTCGCTGGGCAGCGAGGGCCTGGCTCCTCTCCTTCTCCAGGTCGGAGTTGTCACAGACAAGACTCCTCTTCTCCTGCTCCATAACATGGACTTTTCTTTTGAGGTCTCTCTCTCTCTGTCTGCTTTCCTCCACCTCCCTGTCAAGCACCTGAGCCTTCTCAGCTGCCGCCAGCTTGTCCTCCAGGGCCTCTTTCTGCAGGGCCTTGATGTGGTCCTCTGCCTCCCTGGTGGCGTTGGCGGTCTCCAGGAGGGTCGCCTTGACCCCGGCCAGGCTCTCCGAAGTCTCTCGCTGGGCAGCGAGGGCCTGGCTCATCTCCTTCAAGACTCCTCTTCTGCTCAAGACAAGACTCCTCTTCTCCTGCTCCATAACATGGACTTTTCTTTTGAGGTCTCTCTCTCTCTGTCTGCTTTTCTCCACCTCCCTGTCAAGCACCTGAGCCTTCTCAGCTGCCGCCAGCTTGTCCTCCAGGGCCTCTTTCTGCAGGGCCTTGATGTGGTCCTCTGCCTCCCTGGTGGCGTTGGCGGTCTCCAGGAGGGTCGCCTTGACCCCGGCCAGGCTCTCCGAAGTCTCTCGCTGGGCAGCGAGGGCCTGGCTCATCTCCTTCAAGACTCCTCTTCTGCTCAAGACAAGACTCCTCTTCTCCTGCTCCATAACATGGACTTTTCTTTTGAGGTCTCTCTCTCTCTGTCTGCTTTTCTCCACCTCCCTGTCAAGCACCTGAGCCTTCTCAGCTGCCGCCAGCTTGTCCTCCAGGGCCTCTTTCTGCAGGGCCTTGATGTGGTCCTCTGCCTCCCTGGTGGCGTTGGCGGTCTCCAGGAGGGTCGCCTTGACCCCGGCCAGGCTCCCCTCAGTCTCTCGCTGCGCAGCGAGGGCCTGGCTCCTCTCCTTCTCCAGGTCGGAGTTGTCACAGACGAGGCTCCTCTTTTCTTGCTCCATATCGTGGAGCTTTTGGAGGAGGCCTTTCTCTCTCTGTCGGCCCTCCTCCACCTCCTCCCTCGCTCTCTCCAACTCCGCCTTTGCCAGAGCGCTGCTGGCCTTCTCCGCCTCCAGCTCAGAGTCCTTGGACTCCAGCTCAGAGTCCTTGGACTCCAGCTCAGAGTCCTTGGCCTCCACCACGGCCCTGCATTTCTCCTTCTCCTCCTCCAGCCCAGAGTCCTTGGCCTCCAGCTCAGAGTCCTTGGCCACGGCCCTCCACTTGGCCTTCACCACGGCCCTCCATTTCTCCTTCTCCTCCTCCAGCTTCCTCTGAGCGCTCCTGCTCATGACTACGATATAAGAAACGGAAGGAAGAGAATATGAAATTACGTATTTTATATTTATATATTATTATTATAGAATGACTTGTCCCCTATGAGTTCATGGATGACTGTGAGGCTGTTTGAACTTCAAAAGTGACTGACGTATAGATATTGCGCGACATTGTGATCGAAGCATCAGTTGTAAGTAAGTAAGTAAGAAAGTAAGTAACGTGCCAACGTGCCAAAAATCTGTATCCTTGTTGTATTTCTACCTTCCTAAATGATGGCTAGGACGTCGGGTTATAAAGCAAAAGCTTCTTTATATTAAAAAATCTGTTGGCATACACTTTTGAGCACTTTCAAACAATAAACGAGTTATTGGATGTTCACTTTAATTCTGGACGTTACAATTTGCATTTCTCAAAAACCAACAAACTAAACTGTCAACTTCTATGACGTCTTGCCGCAAGGCCTTCTGGGACCAATTAAAGTGAATCATTTAACCTAAAAAGTTAAAACACTCTATTAATACAGGCGGGCCGTCAAGCCCATAGACTTTTACTTGTCAAGGCACATTTTTAAAGCGCAAATCTGTAATTCAAGACTCTCCGGTAATTTACACACAAGACTCACGTTGATCTCTACTCAGCGCGCGCACACACACACACACACACACACACACACACACACACACGCACACGCACACGCACACGCACGCGCACACGCACACGCACATGCATGCACACACACACACACACACACACACACACGCGCACACACACACACACACACACACACACACACACACACACACACACACACACCTCTGGGTTCTGCTCTGTGGGCCAGAGATTCGGTTAAGGTGATGTCGTCATCGGGAAACTCCTTTTCAAGCTGCCAAGCAGACTGGAAATTGAAGTCATCTCCCTGGTTCTTCTTATTATTTGGCATTTCTATAACTTTCTACAAACATCTGAACAAGGAAGAGAATGTGAAATGACGTATTTTATATTTATATATAATTATTATAGAATGACTTGTCCCCTATGAGTTCAAGGATGACTGTGAGGCTGTTTGAACTTCCAAAGTGACTGACGTTGATATTGCGTGACATTGTGATTGAAGCATCAGTTGCAGGAGCAACGTGCCAAAAAACCATGATCCTTTTCGTATTTCTACCTTCAAAAAATATGGCTAGGACGTCGGGTTGTAAAGAAAAAGCTTCTTTATATAAGAACCTCTGTTGGCATTGACACTTTTGATCACTTTCAAATAATAAACGAGCTAGACTTTGACACTCAGCGGAGTCAGCGCTCGCGCGCACACACACCCGCGCAGCCACATCCAGACCCCCGCCTTACACACACACACACACACACACACACACACACACACACACACACACACACACACGCACCCGCGCAGCCACACCCAGACTCCATTTTTTAAACATCTTTAAATCCATGAGGTCTAGGGCCTATATACCCATCAATAGTTCACACTGCAGCAACAGCAGCATCACATCCGAGACACAGTGCCAACTAAGTTACAGTAATAAATTATTACTTCATAAATTATCACTTCATTGATGTTCTACTACCAGTAGATGTCGCTGTTTGAACACATTCCTGAGACTAACATTCACATTTTTAGCAGGAATTTCACCATCACCAAACTAGTTAGCCTATTTACAACCTGTTACATAATCATTATCCAAAGATATCGTACTCACGTAACCTCTTCAGTGTCTCTGTACCAACTGCTAAAACCATCTGTTGTTCTACTCTCACCTTCTAGAATATCACCTGGCAACCCCTTTATGACATCATCACTCTTCCTGCACCCAATGCACCCTTGGAACCCTCCAATGATGTCACTCTGACATGTAGCCTAATGTTACCATGACAACCCAGCAAAATGTAAACACAATTAATAATTTTCTGGGTTGTCAAAATGACATGGTTATTTTTGCTAAAAGATGGAGGAAGTGTCATAACTGCAACAAGTTCCTCAAATTCATTGTAATAATAATAATAATAATAATAATAATACATTAGACTTAAATAGCCCTTTTCTAGACACTCAAAGACGCTTATGTAGTACAACTACAGTAGGCTTTACATACATAAACATTTTCAGTGTTGAAAAAATACTATTAGAGGCCAACAAGAGTATTCAAGTAATCCACTCATGTGTAACCAAACAATTATACAAACTTCTCCTTATCCTACCTAGTCAGCCCAAAGTAAAACGAAATGTTGCGTATGGGCCATATCAGATAATAAATAACCTGAAAACATAGCCATCCATTTGAACCTTATCAGCCACCTAAGTTAAGGAAAGTCTCATGAGAAACTCATGTTTACCAATTATTTGGTCTTGGGAATGTTAATTTACACCGACAGAACAACTTGAATATTCTCTGTTTAGTGTCAAAATAGATAGAATTGTATTTTTTCCCCAAAAACATCCAATCAATGGCTTGGTCACAGATGTTATAATATATATATATAAGGAAGACAAGTGGATACAGTACTTACCAAGGTGCCATCTTTCTGCAACTGCCTGTCTTCCAGAATGTTGGCACACCCAAGACTCTAACTCCACTATGATCACCCATCATGACATCAACAGCCAGCCAGCATAATGTAGGGTTACTTTTTTGTTTGTTAATATTTGTAAACTCCCAAAAAGATAGTTTTGACTGATCTACTGAACATCTACATGATTAACAGGGCTGCCAAGTTTCACCAAAAGTTTGGAGTGAGATTTTTTGGCGGTGGAGCGACCCAAAACTGTGCACGTTTTGGCAGCGGCAGCCCCTCTCTCCCACCCAATTATTTGTGCTAGTTTCCTGCAATTTTACATGTTGTTCATAATAAACCAGCACAAGAAATGAAAATAATTTACATTTTATAAAACAAGAAAACAATTCAGACAATATATCATATTTATGAAATCTTAATAAACAAATACAGTAGCCTACAGACTCTAAAAGAAAAATTGGCCCCATCAACAGGACTCAGCCCCTTGGTCAGCAGCAGAAAGACCCATGGTCATCATCTTATATACAGTGCATTGCTCATAGATGGCTATCATGTTATACAGTACATACCAGGGTTTTTCCTGGGTCAGAATGAGGGCTTGGTGGGTGATTTTGTCCAATTTTTTTTTTGAGGGACCCCCAATTGTTGTATTTGTATTGTAAATTGTAATTATTAATAATTATTATTAATGTACCTGATTATGTTACAGTAGAGAAACAAAAAACAGTGTGAGACACTGTCATGAGGCCCAACAGTATCATGGTGCAGAGATTCAGTTGTGTGTTTAGGTTGAACATCCATTGCAGCCTGTATCCATACATCAAGTTCATCTTGAAATTCCATAAAACGTTTAATTTTTGGTTCATACCAGTCCGTCTGGTCGTACCCTTTCTCCTCCTCAGGGTGAAACACTTGCACTGATTTATGAAGTCGTTTGAATTCATTGAGATTTGTATTGAACACATCCATACGATTGACAACATTTTCAACATCATTCTCTTGCATCAGAGCTTTTATTTCCTTCATTTTTCTTGTCAAAGCACTCAGATTCCCTCTGCGTGTCCCAATTAATTTAGTTAATGTTTCATTTGCATTTTGAATTGGACCTTCGTCCGGTTTTGTGTTACTTTCGACGTCCATTACGTCGCACAAGTCCTCTATTTAGATAGATAGAGCCGTAATGTTGTTTTATTGCATGGAACAACGTGACAGTTTTATATTGACGGTGAAAAGCAGCGCTTTTGCGTAAGCGCTTGAGGTGCGTAAGCGCTTGAATTCCTTCCCGCCCCAATTATTCAATTGTCGGCTTTGACAGACATCCACGTTATCAACACTTCACAAGCGCTTCCATCAAACATCAAACATTGTATCAAACAATGTGTCCCAGGGCAGAGCAGAGCTTGGGCATTTCAGCTTTGTTCTACTCACGAAACGATGGTCATATAGCGCGTTCTGTGATCCACTTGCGTTGTCCTTCCAAACAATAGATACAAAGTTTTCGAGCAGGTGCGTAAAGTTTCCACTTGAATGCACCTGCGTTGTCCTTCCAAAACAATAGAGCGAAAGCTTCAACTTAACAATCAATTGTTATTTCTCGCCGTGAGAAATAGAGATGCGGCGTGAGAGCGTGAGAACTGGTTGAAATGCGTGAGTCTCACGAACCTTCTGATGCCAAAAGCGCTCTCTCTTTGTTTCTTTCTCTCTCTCACACACACACACACACACACACACACACACACACACACACACACACACACACACACACACACACACACACACACACACACACACACACACACACACACATACATACTTTTCTCAATACACATATCCCATGCCATTTTTAACAAAAACACAATGCAAGAATGATGAAATGATTGGCTACATGATAGAAGAGACGCTCTATCATAGCCTAAGCCAACAATATAAGAAAAGGACCACCTAAGGAAAACCACCAGGAAAACAGAATATTCAGGCACCAGATGACCAATCAAAATATAATGTAATATAATGCAATATAAGGCTCTCAGGCATTCTGTACTTTCAAATATGTATTCTCCTTGAGCAGTCAACATCAACTATCAGCTATTTCGCTAGCGAAAACGAAAGCTAACTTATCCCGCCACCACGTCGGCGCAGTGCCGCAATTGCAGTTTTGTCGGAGGCGGCCGCCTCATAATTCCCTATGCAGGAAAAACCCTGCATATGCACTACCAAACGTGGTCCAATTGTAATATCTGCCAACAACTCAATTGTTGCTTGGGCCTACCTTATTTGAAGAGAAGCTCACATCACCTTTCTAGGACGCAAACCGGTTAATCACCACATGTCTTAGAATTAATGATAATGATTTTATACATATATGCACAGGCACGCGGGAAGGTATTTTGACTGGGGGTGCTGAGGTGCTGTCTATATACGCTACAGGGAAAAAAATTGCCAGGGAAAAAATTATAACGATTTCTCTCCCTCCCTCCCTCCCTCCCTCTCGCTGATTGCTCGTTCGCTCACACGCACACAGTGGCATAACGACGGGCCCCAAAGCACGGGCAATAATAGTTAAGCACGCACGCACCCACACACTACAACAACGTAACGTTAAATATTTTACCAACAATGTGTTGGAATTTACAGTAATTTCCACTCAGCTCACAGTGTCCTACAATGTCCACAAACATGATGTTGTAGTGACTACATTATGGGTTCATGTTCTCCTCTTACTGTTGGTTGTGTAGTGGGAGGGAACCAGTTCTGGCACTAGGGGCAGAGGGGAGGATTATTAACGTTGCAACTTCCTGTTTAGATACAAGAGTTTTGGTGATCGATTTCCTGGTCCTGTACGGAGTGTACAAGTTGTTATTTTGATTAAACAGTTATCATTACGTTGCCTACGTCTTTCCTTTTTCCTCCGGCACTACACTGGTGACCCCGACGTGGATTTTTGTTAACGTGATTGTGTACAAAAATCAGCGAGCGAACATTACAATCCTGCAAAATGTCCGGGAGAGGAAGACGTTCAAACCAGCGGCAGCCATCACCATCCCCTGTCAGGGTAACGCGTGGTGCGCACACTCCCACTCTCAAGCTACCAGAGTTCTGGGACTCAACGCCTGCTGCATGGTTTGCTATTGTAGAGGCACATTTTAACAAAAGTGACATCGATGACGACGACGACCGGTACAACCATGCTGTGGCAATGTTGGGCAGCTCCACCGCAGCTCGAGTGGTAGGTTTTTTGTCTGCTCCCCCGACGACGAACAAATATGAGCGCCTCAAGGCCCTGCTTCTAGAGACATTTGAACTGTCCACTGCGGAGAGGGTGCGTCGCCTATTTGCCATGTCGGACTTGGGTGACGAGAGGCCTTCTGCGCGCATGGAGAGGATGCTAAACCTGCTCGGTACAGAAGACCCCATGATCCTCTTCACAGAGCTGTTCATGCGCACATTGCCAGCTCAAGTTAGGATGGCGCTGGCCAACACCGCCATCATGGAGCCCCGCGCCCTGGCCAGGGAGGCGGACCGGTTCGTCTTGGCCATGCCTCAACGGTCCCCCGACCTGCTCGCTCCCGCGGCCGCCCCGCCACCCGACCGTCGCAGGAGAGCGAAGGATGACGCCAGACCTTCTGGCCAGCAGGGTAACGCTGCGGGCCATTGTTTCTACCACGCCACTTTTGGCGCCAAGGCCAAACGGTGCCGCTCACCCTGCACCTTCGGACCGACGGGAAACGGCGGGGCCGGCACTCAGTAGTGGCCCTGAGCGCTGGCGTCACCAACAGGCTGCTCTTCATACAAGACACCGCCTCTGGTCGCAGTTTTCTTTGTGACACAGGTGCCCAGTGGAGCATCATTCCGGCAGAGAGATCGGATGTGGCGAAGGAGGAGCGTGGTCCGCAGTTGGCAGGCGCGGACGGCACACCTATCTGCTCTTATGGCACTAGGGCGGTGGACGTGTGCTTCGGAGGACAATGCTTTTCGTGGGATTTTGTCATAGCGGCTGTCACATTTCCCCTCCTTGGTGCGGATTTTCTGTGCGCCCACAACCTGTTGGTGGACGTGGGGAACAGGCGCCTGGTCAACTCACAGACTTTCGCTTCCTTCGCCTGTACGCAGGGGGAGGCGGTCTACAGCGGGTGGTCCAATACGCTCGCCGAAAGTGACCAGTACCTTCGGCTGCTCGCCGAATTCCCCGACCTTACCAAGCCCACCTTCTCCGCGCCCACGGTGAAACACGGAGTGGAGCACCACATCGAGACCGAGGGGCCTCCCCTCCACGCCAGGGCCAGGCGCCTCAACCCGGAGAAGCTGGCCATCGCCAGGGCGGAGTTTGCGCATATGGAGCAGGTGGGCATCGTTCGGCGCTCGAGCAGCCCCTGGGCGTCTCCCCTGCACATCGTCCCTAAGTCAGACGGCGGGTGGCGCCCGTGTGGGGACTACCGCCGCCTCAACGACGCGTCCAAGCCTGACCGCTACCCGGTCCCACATGTCCAGGACTTTTCAGCGAACCTGGCAGGCAAACGCTTCTTCTCCAAAGTGGACCTGGTACGGGGGTACCATCAGGTGCCGGTGCACCCCGAGGATGTCCCTAAGACGGCCGTAATCACGCCATTTGGACTCTTCGAGTTTCTGCGGATGCCGTTCGGCCTGAAGAACGCGGCGCAGACCTTCCAACGCCTCATGCACTCGGTGCTCCGGGACCTACCATTCCTCTTCGTCTACTTGGATGACATCCTCGTCGCAAGCACCACGGAGGAGGAGCACCTGTCCCACCTCCGGGCCCTTTTCACACGGCTCAGCCAACATGGGCTGATTGTCAATCCGGCGAAGTGTGAGTTCGGACGGAACACCATCGACTTTCTCGGGCACCGGGTCTCCGCAGAGGGGGTGACCCCCCTCCCCTCGAAGGTGGAAGCTGTCGCTGCTTTCCCGCGCCCCAGCACAATCAGCGAGCTCAAGGGGTTCATCGGGATGGTGACCTTCTACTATCGCTTCCTCCACCACATCGCTCACATCCTGCGGCCTCTGTACGATGCCCAGAAGGGCAAGACTCTGAAGCAGCCGGTGGACTGGACGGCGGAGCGTGTCAAAGCCTTTCAGGACACCAAGGCGGCCCTGGCCCGCGCTGCCATGTTGGCCCACCCCTCGCCCTCGGCACCCACTGCTCTCACCACGGACGCCTCTGACTTTGCTGTGGGAGCGGTGTACGAACAGTGGGTTGGGGACGCCTGGCAGCCTCTTGCATTCTTCAGCCGCCAGCTGTCTCCCAGAGAGCAAAGGTACAGCACATTCGACAGGGAGCTCCTCGGGCTGTGGCTTGCTGTCAGACACTTCCGTTTTTTACTGGAGGGCCGCGAGTTTACGGCCTACGTGGACCACAAGCCACTCACGCACGCCATGTCCAAGGTGGCGGAGCCGTGGTCCGACCGCCAACAGCGCCAGCTCGCCTACATATCCGAGTTCACCACAGACATCCAGCACGTTGCTGGGAAGTCCAACCAGGTCGCGGATTGTCTCTCCAGGGCGGTGGTTGGTGCGGTCCAACTGGGTTTGGACTACGCGCGCATGGCTGCAGACCAGGCCGCCGACCCCGCCGTCCAGGCTCTCAAGTTGTCGGACACAGGACTGCGCCTAGAAGAGGTGGTTTTCGGTGACGCAGGGGCCACGCTCCTGTGCGACGTCTCCATGGGTCAGCCACGACCGGTGGTCCCCGCCAACTGGAGGCGCCCCGCCTTCGAGGCGATACACGGCTTGTCTCACCCTGGTAGGAAACCGTCCTCGCGGCTGGTGTCAGAGAAATTCGTCTGGCATGGGCTCAAGAGGGATGTGAGGGCCTGGGTAGACACGTGCATCGCCTGCCAGCGCGCCAGGGTGCATCGACACGTCAAGGCCCCCCTGGAGCAGTTCTCTGTGCCTGAGCGGAGGTTCGATCATGTCAACGTGGACCTGGTAGGGCCGCTGCCCCCCTCGCACGGATACACCTATCTCTTTACCATGGTGGACAGGACGACTCGCTGGCCGGAGGCAGTTCCGCTCTCCTCAACGACAGCCCCCGACCTGGCCCGGGCGTTCATCGCGGTGTGGGTCTCCCGCTACGGCACCCCTGCTGATCTCTCCTCTGACCGTGGCTCACAGTTTACTTCAGAGCTGTGGGCAGCGGTGGCGGAGAATCTGGGGGTCAAGCTCCACCGCACAACCGCCTATCACCCGCAGGCGAACGGGCTCTGTGAGCGTTTCCATCGATCCATGAAGGCCGCCCTTCGAGCCAGCCTCACGGACAGCAACTGGCTTGACAAGCTGCCGTGGGTCATGCTGGGGCTCAGGACAGCGCCTAAGGAGGACCTCCAGTCGTCGTCCGCTGAGCTGGTGTTTGGACAGCCGCTGCGGGTCCCCGGTGACTTCATTCCCAAGTCAACGGAGCCCTGGTCCGCCGCCGCTCAGCGCGCCTCCCTGCTGGACAGCGCCAGGACCTTCGTCCCGGTCCCGACTACGCAGCATGGTGTCCCTACTTCGAGGGTGCCCCCGGAGCTGCACTCGGCGAGGTTCGTTTTCATTCGTCATGATGGCCACAGGACTCCACTACGTCCTCCTTATGACGGGCCTTTCCGTGTCATCGAGGCCGGAGCCAAGAACTTCATGGTTGACATGGGGGGTAGGCCTGAGTGTGTGTCCGTTGATCGCCTCAAACCGGCCCACTTGGACCTTGAACTGCCCCTGGACTTGGCCCTGCCACCGCGCAGAGGCCGGCCTCCAGTCCTACCTCCCCTGCAGCGCCCTGGCCATTCCCCCCTCCGACCCCGACAACCCCCCGCAGCTCGCGAGCCCCCGGTCGTCACTGCCCCCCGTCCTTCCCTGCAGGAGGACGTGATGGGCGATGTCACACCTCCTCCCGCACCTCCTGACTTTACCTACGATCGTAGGGGCCGGGCCATACGCCCTCCTCGCCGTGAGGATTTCCAATATTGAGGTGAACACTGGGGGGGCTGGTGTAGTGACTACATTATGGGTTCATGTTCTCCTCTTACTGTTGGTTGTGTAGTGGGAGGGAACCAGTTCTGGCACTAGGGGCAGAGGGGAGGATTATTAACGTTGCAACTTCCTGTTTAGATACAAGAGTTTTGGTGATCGATTTCCTGGTCCTGTACGGAGTGTACAAGTTGTTATTTTGATTAAACAGTTATCATTACGTTGCCTACGTCTTTCCTTTTTCCTCCGGCACTACAATGTTGACCATTATTACAGACAGCACTCCATGTCGATTGTTATTGCCTCTTAACGGAAGCCCTTCGCTGCCGAAGAATCGGATGGATCTGAATATCAGTTCTAATACGTTTCTGGCCGTCTGTTGCTCTTTCTCAACAACGTACGACAGTAGAGCATTAATGGGAGTGTTGTTAAGCGAAGCAAGCAACTGCATCAGCATCTTCTTCCAACTCCACTTCAATTGTTCTGGCTGATTTAGCATTTTTGCTAAAGAACTCAGAGATTCCCTAGCAAGATATGACCATGTGATCACTAACATTAAAACTAACAAACACATTTTTACATTTATTACAAAAAACACATTTATTTTTATTCCCAAAAGCAACAATAGTTATTATATTGTTTTAACTTATTGTTTGAATAATATTTTTATTTTTTAAATTCAGGCAGGAGGAGCTCCTTCTGCCTGCCGCTAGGGGGTGCTGCAGCACCCTCAGCACCCCCCTTCCCGCGTCCCTGTATATGCATCATAATGCATCACAGCACTGGCAGTGTCTACACATCAACATCCATCACAGACATAATGCAATAAAACCATGGGCACACACACACACACGCACACACACACACGCACACGCACACACAGACACACACGCACACGCACACGCACACACAGACACACACACACACACACACACACAGACACTCACACACCACACACTCTCACACACACACACACACAGTCACGCACTCACACTCACACACACTCACACACACACGCACACACACACACACACCCCAGGCCTCTCTGCGCCCCCTCTTGCAACATGCATAGCTATGACTGACTGGTCTGCTGTTTACGAGGTTGAGGACATCACCACCAAAGTAGCAAGTTTTAACAACTATATCCAGACAGCGATGGACATATGCTTGCCTGTGAGACAGAAAAAAATAACAACCGCGGACAAACCGTGGATGACGGAGAAAATAAAGCAGGCTATAAAGAAAAGACAAAAAGCCTACAACAAATGGGGAAAAGTTGGAAAATGGAACGAAATTAGAAACTACATCCAAAGACTTATCCACAAGGCCAAAACAAGATACTATAAAAATGAAATGCAAAATGTAAAGAAAAAGAACCCCAAGCAGTGGTGGGACTTTATAAACAAAGGCCTAGGACGAACTAAATCACCCGATGCAAGAATCACAATACAGGGAGTTGAAGAAAACACAGTTGCAGAAGCGCTGAACAACTTCTTTGCCAAGTCATGGACTAAAACAACACCCTACTGTGTTTTCCCATTACCTGGACCCCCCACACAAAGAGACATCTGTAGCATAGGTGAGATGAAGCTAGCCCTTACTCGGCTGGACCCCCGGAAAGCAAGTGGGCCGGACGGTATTCCAACCTGGCTGCTTAAAGAACTGGCAGAGGACCTGGCTCCGGTCATCACACATCTGGCCAACTGCTCTTACCAACAGGGGTGTGTCCCTGATATATGGAAAGAGTCAAATGTCTGTCCCATACCCAAAGGCCAAGACCCTGGCTCAATCTCAGACTGGCGTCCCATCTCCCTAACCTCTTGTGTAGGGAAAACAATAGAAAGATTTGTCTTGAAAAAGCTCATGCCCACTGTGCTCAACGTGTGCAAAAACCAATATGCATATCTACCCAAGCACAGCACCACAACGGCTTTAGTTAGAGCAATGCACACCTGGCTCACTGAAACCGACTCCAATCCAACAATGGTGCGAGTACTGTTGGCAGACATGTCAAAGGCGTTTGACCAAATCGACCACGGAACCCTCATGCAAAACATACTGGACTTGTTACTGTGCCCATCTCTGACAGCCTGGATACACAGCTACATCACAGGGAGGAGACAAAGAGTGGTGGCAAATGGGGCTCATAGCCCCTGGATCGAAGTCACATCTGGGGTGCCACAAGGGGGGGTAGCCTCCCCATATGTCTTCCTCCTCTATATGGCCACCCGGGATGCTATGTTTGAGGACACTCTTGATGTGGGATATGCAGATGACATTGCGCTGTCGAGAGCAATTCCCATATCCAACATCATGTCAGACCCATCAATGCCCCTGGAGGCACAAAGGCTGGACGAATGGGCAGCCAAGAACAAAATGACACTCAATGGGAAAAAGTCGGTTGAGCTGCGCATATGTTTTGCCCGGAACCCACCACAACCTCCCCCGCTGATGCTGGGGGGACAGGAAGTACCTGTTGTGGAAACAACAAAGTATCTGGGATACCATCTGGATCAAAAGCTGACTGGAGATGTGCACATTGAGAAGGCAATAAAAACTGCCTCCAAGCGGCTGCACTATCTCACGGTCATGGCAAGACACGGTCTACCTGCGGATGACCTCATCACCATCTACACCACTCTCATCAGGCCGTGTCTGGAATACAGCTCAGTGCTCTTGGTGGGCTGCTCTAAAAAACAACAGGCTGAGCTAGAGCGAGTCCAGACACGTGCCTGCAGAATCATCAGAAGGAGAGCTGGTGAGATCTCACAACCCCTACCATCACTCCAGACAAGGAGGGAGGAGGCCGCAGTGAAGCTGGTCAGGAACATGCATGACGAGCAACACCCTCTGCATGACCTGCTGCCTCCAACACGAGGCAGCTGCACTGCCAGGACACTGAGGAACCAGCACAAGCTGGCTGAGCCGAGGGCCAAGACCAGCAGGCTGAGGAACTCAACCCTGCATACTGCAGTTAGACTGTACAATGACAATATTTAGACTCACACATAATACAGCATGGCTACCATGACTGCTACCTGCCCTTGCTTTGCCGCCTTGAAATATTTTTAAACTTTAAAATTGTTGTGTAATTGTTGTGCTGCTAATATTGTGTGTCATATCTATGTAAGTTCTGCAGTTTTTCAGTGGGGCCTTGGCTCCACTGCAAGCATGAATTAATAAAATCAAATCAAATCAAATCAAATCAAATATATGCAGCCCTGGTCCCTGTGGTCTTAAGCGATCATTTTCCAATAAGGAGGATCAAAGCAAAGCCATGTACAGAACCCTGTAATACACACTTCTGAAAACCAGGATAGATAAACTGTTGACCTCCTCCCTCCCTCCTTCCCTCCTTCCCTCCATCCCTCCATCCACCCCTCCCTGCCACATCCCTCTCTCCATCCCTCCCTACCACATCCACCCACCCCTGAATACCATACTCCATAGAATAGAAATAAGTACAAACATGAGTTTATCCTCCTCCCTCCCTCCCTCCATCCCTCCCTCCCACATCCCTCCCTCCATCCCTCCCTTCACCCCTCCCTCCCTCCCACATCCACCTACCCCTGAATACCACACTCCATAGAATAGAAATGAGTGCAGAAATATGAGTTTATCCCCCTCCCTCCCTCTCTCCCTCCCTATCTTCCACCTCCCAGCGTCCCTCCCTCTCTCCCTCTCTATCTTCTACCTCCCAGCCTCCCTCCCTCCCTCTCTCCCTCTCTCCCTACCTATCTTCCACCTCCCAGCCTCCCTCCCTCTCTCCCTCCCTATCTTCCACCTCCCAGCCTCCCTCGCCTTTGCAATACAATATTCTATACAGAAATAGTTTACCCCTCTCCCCCCCCTCCCTCTCTCCCTCTCACCCCCCCCCCCCCCCCCCTGTCTCTGGTTACCATGGTGAACATTAACAAGTTACTGTAAGATCCTGAGATGTAGAGGCATTGATTGGCCTCCTTGAAGATGGTCAAAACACCCACCCACACACCTAACCACACACACACACACACACACACACACACCTAACCACACACACATGCACCCACGTCTTGCTTGCTATGTCTCCCTCTTATTAGAAGCAGTGTCAGAGTGTGTGCGTGTGTGTGTGTGTGTGTGTGTGTGTGTGTGTGTGTGTGTGCATGTGTGTGTGTGTGTGTCTGTGTCTGTGTTTCTGTGTGTGTGTGTCTGTGTGTGTGTGTGTGTCTGTGTGTGTGTGTGTGTGTGTGTGTGTGTCTGTGCGTGTGTGTGTGTGTGTGTCTGTGTGTGTCTGAATGTGTGACTGTCTGTGTGTGTGTGTTAATGCTGCCTGTTAAACACATGATTAGTAGAGCCTTGTTCTGCAGTGTGGGGGCGACAGGCGGACCTGTCTGTCTGACTGACCCTCCTCTAATGAACCTGTCTGTCTGTCTGACCCTCCTCTAATGGACCTGTCTGTCTGTCTGACCCTAATCTAATGAACCTGCCTGTCTGACCTTCCTCTAATGGACCTGTCTGTCTGTCTGACCCTCCTCTAATGGACCTGTCTGTCTGTCTGACCCTCCTCTAACGGACCTGTCTGTCTGTCTGACCCTCCTCTAATGGACCTGTCTGTCAGTCCTGTCTGTGTCTCCTCCAACCCCTGGACATGACGCTGGCCACCCCCCCAAGGCAGCAAACCTAGGGGAAACACTGATCTTGTTTTATTTATGATATCGTATCGTGACTGTATCGTATCGTGAACCCCTGTATCGAGAGGTGCATCGTATCGTGAGTTGAGTGTATCGTCCCATCCCTAATACGAACTCATGCTCATTATGTGACATGCCCTAATGCTTTGGTCCTCATAGCGGGATCCGACGTAATGATTTTCCTTTCTTTTCTTTTGTTGTGATTCTCAAACAACATTGAAACGTAGTTCCGTGTTTCAAAAGAAAAGTCTGAACATTTTGATTGGTTGCCGATATGAGGACCAAAGCAGTAGAATGTGTCACATACAATGGGGGAAATCAGTATTGAACACATCGATATTTTGTCCAGCAAATGTATTTCCAATGAGTCTATTCAAGTGAAGTTTGCACCAGACTTTGGTATTAACTCAAACAATCCAGACAAAAAATCTAAACATTTAAGTCCGTAAATAAAGTTATGTGGAATAAAGTGGAATGAAACAGGAAAAAAGTATTGAACACGAGTGGAGAAGCCTTTGTTTGTAATGACAGCTTCAAGGTGCTTTCTGTATGAAGTAACTAATCGCCTGCAGTATTCAGGTGTGATTTTGGCCCATTCCTCTACACAGATTGTCTTTAAATATGCTGGTGAGGCTGAACTGCTCCCTGTTGCCGGTGTCTGTTCCTACCTTGGTTGTGCTTGTTATACCTGGTCCTAAGTAGTGGTTACTACAGTACATAGCAATGTTTTCTTTTTAGCTGCTAGGTAGCTACCAACACGATGGTGGCAAACGTGTTATTATTCAGAGCGATTTTCTCCATTTGAGGTGTACGAACATTCAAGTAAGCATATCTTCAACTATTTTCAGATTGTATGACACATCATTTGAAAGCTTACAATCAGCACTTTCATAATCTAAAGAACGGAAAAATGACCGTTCCCTACTTGGAGACATTATTACCAGACCCTGTCACATATATCTGTTTTTTTGTTCAGGTAATCTGGTGTCACATGGTAGGCCTAACCTTAGTAGATGTTTAGTAAAAGTAGACTATTAACAGTATAGAGCTTAGATGGCGAACACTCAGCTACACACTATGGCCTTCCATTCCAGTCTTACTGGTTCTGCAAAATATTCAGACAGGCATTGATGTTGGAATGCCAGTTAATGTTGATGTGTCCTGTCCTGGTAGTTATGCTACTACAGTAATCTGCACATAGGAAGGGATAGTTATTCATGTGACTGCTGTGGTATGTATGTTTTTAATGTAATGAATTCCCTTCTGAAAGGCACACCAGATTGACCTGCTCACAGCTTTGCAGCTAGATTGTTTGGGAGAAGGACAGTACTACATAACTAGCCAAGAAGCTTTCAGGAACTGACACAAGGTCAGCTACATGGCAAGAGCTGCCACATTATCAACAATCTGAGGGTGATTATGACATTGTCCCTGCAGGGTGGGGGAATATTTAGCATCTGCGTTTTTAGACATCAACCCATGATACATTGCTTTTAAACCAGTGATACTCAACCCTGGAACACCGCAGTGGGTCCATGTTTGTGCCCCAGTCTAGCGCTATCACAGCCTAGTGAACTAATCAACTGATCTTCAAAACCTTGAATCACACCTGAATCAGGTGTGTCACTGCTGAGCTGGGTCAAAAACTTGTAGTGCTATGGCCCTCCAGGGCCGGTATTCAGGCTCACTGTTTTCACACTGATCTCACATCTGTAGTCTTGCTTCATCCCCCTTGTCTGTTCAATTTAAGAGGAAGGAACTAAAGCAGAAGTTAGTGAGAAAATGTTTTTGTTTAACTTGAATGTTGAACTTTTCACAAAGCCACAGTGCTCTCTCTCTCTCTCTCTCTCTCTCTCTCTTTCACCATCTCTCTGTTTCCCTCTTTCATACTACAGAGGCGTGATCTTGGTCTGAGAATATGGGAAGTAGAGGAGTGAGAAGATGCACGTCGCTTAGAGAGTCACTCATCGAAGCCAGGAGAGAATGAAGCACACCTTGCTCTGTGTGCTACTACTCTGTGAGTACTGTGTTTGTCAGTTGGCAAGAGTGATGTAAGAGAGGTTAATTGTTTGGAAAGTGAGAGTGAATACTGAATACATAGATAACTCCAGTAGCGGTCTGTGTGTTGCTCTGCGAGTACTGTGTTTTTAGTGAGAGTGAGCTGTTTAATCAGTGTCATCTCTGTGAGGTTGTAAACCAGACGCCAGTGGGGTTGATCAGTGTGGTGTACTGTACAGTAGATTAAGACAGGTCACACCCTATCAATGACAATGAATGCAGCATGCTTGCATATGTTGTGATTATATGGGTATTATTGATTATTATAATTATTGAAGATTGATTGATTTTCTGTCACAACATCTACCCTGCTGTCTACAGTTCTTTGTGCATAGTTTGGATGCTGATTAAAGTAAAAGGTACGAGTAAAGACACACGATGACCACATAAGATGGCTTAGGTATTAGAAAATGGCATGATATTTCACTATTGAATTTCAGATTTTCAGTCATGACGTTCTCTGTCTTTGTTTCAGTGTTCCTATGTTCTGGACACACGCAAGGTGATGGTTGATATTAGTTCTCTTGATCATCTCGATCTCTTTATGCTTCTGTCTCTTTTACAGCTGTTGCTTGTCTCAATGTGTTCTTCTTTCATTCTGTTAATTCATTACATGAAAAAACATGTCCATTTATTTGTATAGTGTATGTAAAGAGATGGACTGTATGTAGTATGTTCAATTTGCGCTATACGCTCTTCAAAATGGGTGAAACATACCGTAGGTGAACCAATAGGTGAAACATATTCAGTGATTGCTGTCTCGTGATAATACTTGAAGATACAGTAATTGTAATGTGGTTGTGTTTGTGTAGGGAAACCAGAGGCTGCTGTGAGGCAGCCTGACAGGTCACAGGTGTTCAGCGGAGAGTCTATCAGATGTGAGATAGATGAGGGACAAGTCACTGACTGGAAGTACTCCTGGAAACGGGATGGTAATCTGACCCAGACCAACAGAATGGAGCCTGAATTGACACTCGGTCGTACTGGGGAGAACACCAGTGGGGAGTACACATGTGTTGGTAGAAACGCAAGTGGCCAACAGTATTCTGATTGGAGTGATCCAGTCAGGTTGACAGTAACTGGTAAGTCAGCACATCTCTTATTCGTATCAGAGCCTTCTTGACCATCACCATGGGCCCCATTTTAATGGTAGAATCTGGGATTTTAGAAACAGTTCAATGGTTAACTCCCTGATTGATTCTCAAAGAATATAACTTATAAATACCCTATGGTTAAATTACTGCACAACTTCACTGTTTGTAAACAATGTCCTTGTAAAGAAATAGGTATGGATTTTTCTTCTTTTTGGCTCAAACTACTATGAGGTTATTCAATATTCTCAGCTTTTATTTGACGGTATTTGTGTACAGATTCAGAAATGATTAGGAAATTTAAATCTGAAGATTGACTTGGCCAGTCAAGAACTTTACACTTTTTGGTTGTTTTTTGGCAGTATGTTTTGGTTCATTACTGTTGATGAATTGCCATCCAATGAATTTGGAGACATTTGCTTGTACTTGAGCTGACCAGATGTTTTTGTACACGGCAAGGCAAGGCAAGGCAAGGCAAGGCAAGGCAAGGCAAGGCAAGTTTATTTGTATAGCACATTTCATACAACAGGGGCAATTCAAAGTGCTCAAACATTATTTGAAAATACAGCAAGAGCAGCATAGTAAGAAAATAAAAGTTACAATGAATAAAAGCAAATATAAGAAGTAAATAGATAAAATGTTTAATAAGACAATAGTAATAAAAAGACATTAATAGAAGTGTTTGTGCTTAATCATAACTGCTACAAAACAGATTTAAATATTTTAAGGCTTTGGGCCTGTTTGATTTCTTCAGGGAGTTTGTTTGCCAGGAGCAACAGTTAACAACCTGTAAGTAACCATCCTTTTTGAGGATAACTAGTGCTTTGCATCTTGCAGTGAAGCTTCTGTAGTTTGGCTGGTGAAGTACTTTGCGGATGGTAGTCTGACACATTCACACCTACCTTTGGGAGCAGTGGCGGACTCAGGCTGTTTGAAGGGCAGGGGGGGCGAAAAGAAAAAAAAGGCACCTACTGCACAACATGGGACCCCATCAGTGCACATGGTCAAGTTTAGACCATTGTAAGGGCAGCCAATAGGGCACATCCTCTAATTTTGCCACTCAAAAGGGCACTTTAGTGCGACGTTTTTCAACTGTGGGGGCACACGGTCAAGTTTAGACCATTGGAGGGGCACCAATAGGGCACATCCTCTCATTTGCGCCACTCAAAAGGGCATTTTTGCCACTCAAAAGGGCACTTAAGAGAGACTTTTTTCAACCATGGGGGCACCAGGAGGGGCGGTCGCCCCCCCTGCCCCCCCCATTGAGTCCGCCAGTGTTTGGGAGTGTTCCTGACAGTGGGACAGACAATGTCTAATCAGTGAAGAAAGTGATTAACTGGTGATAAAACACTTATTAGACAAAACTATTCCATTACAATTATGACTGTATTCCATTGAAGACGGAGTGTATAAAAGGCTGCATGCAGTGCTGTATTTTGTGCCAGTATGTCTGAGTATAATTGATAAACAAAAAATCTTCCTAAAAAATTAAATGTGGGAATCTGTCTGCTTTCTAACAGATAAACCCCAGCCTGTCCTGAGTATCTCTCCCTCGTGGTGGCTAAACCCTGGGGACTCAGTCACTCTGAGTTGTGAAGTTACAGTGCCCTCTACAGGCTGGAGGTTCTCCTGGTACAAGATTGTTCCCTACAGCGATGGGCTACCCTCTCTACCAGACCAGTCTTACTCTCTACAGCTCCTGTCAGACAACACAGATGGAACTGCAGGAATCTCCTCCTACTCTCTCAGATCTGTTGGTCTCACATACACAGGGCGATATGTGTGTAGAGCTGGGAGAGGAGACCCAGTCTATTATACATTCTACAGCCAACCTCAGTTCCTCTGGTCAGGAGGTATGCCTCTTTTCATTATCTGTCCTTCTTCTCTGTTACTGCTGGACTTCTGTATGTCTCTGTCAGTTACAGAATATCTCCCCTTCATCTGGTGGTTCTGTTTCTCTTTGTATCAGGTCGGCATTCTTCAGTATCTCTCAGGGTGAGTAACAACAGAACCCAGCAGTTTTCACTTCAGTCTCTCTCACTGAGCTGTGAGGTCAATTCTACTGGATGGAGACTGAAGAGATATACTAAGACAAGATTGGTATCAGACTGCCAAACCTACTCTGGATTAAGAACAGGATCCACATGTACCATTAAATACACACTTGTGGAGCAGAGTGGAGTGTACTGGTGTGAGTCTGGATCAGGAGAGTACAGCAATGCTGTCAACATCACTGTGCACGGTACGTACATTTTACTACATTTACTAAAATGTTCATAATGTAAATGTTTGATACTGTATGTCATTTAATTTTGTAATTGAATCATCATATTTATCACACAATGCAATATAAGCTCAAGATGTTCATGTATTGTGTGTGCTTACGACAGGATATATTCATTTCAATGTTTCACAGCGAAAAATGTGATCCTGGAGAGCTCTGCTGTTCCTGCGACTGAAGGGGACTCTGTGACTCTGGGCTGTAGATATAGGTATCAGGCCGCTAACTCAAACTCCAAGGCTGATTTTTATAAAGATGGAAGACTCGTCCATGGTTGCCTGGTTGGTCCTCTTGCACTATATCAGTTGTTACAGAAGAAGAATCAATGACAGAACATATCTCTTAAAACCCCAGTATTCCTACAACAACAATGCATAGCTTGTCTGTTGTTTTACGATAAACTGGTAAGACTTTACCTTTACATTACATTTCCTTAATGTGAAATTATGTGGAATGTGGCTCTCTTATAAATTCACTGTATATTTCTGTTTTACCTTGCGCTTCACCATTGAACAGAATTTCCTGAATTTCCCTTTCTTCTTCTTCCCACTAGCATCCCTCTGAGGCTGTGTGACCGAGGCTGTGGAGGTGACCCCGGCCAGGCTCCCCTCAGTCTCTCGCTGGGCAGCGAGGGCCTGGCTCCTCTCCTTCTCCAGGTCGGAGTTGTCACAGACAAGACTCCTCTTCTCCTGCTCCATAACATGGACTTTTCTTTTGAGGTCTCTCTCTCTCTGTCTGCTTTCCTCCACCTCCCTGTCAAGCACCTGAGCCTTCTCAGCTGCCGCCAGCTTGTCCTCCAGGGCCTCTTTCTGCAGGGCCTTGATGTGGTCCTCTGCCTTCCTGGTGGCGTTGGCGGTCTCCAGGAGGGTCGCCTTGACCCCGGCCAGGCTCTCCGAAGTCTCTCGCTGGGCAGCGAGGGCCTGGCTCATCTCCTTCAAGACTCCTCTTCTGCTCAAGACAAGACTCCTCCTCTCCTGCTCCATAACATGGACTTTTCTTTTGAGGTCTCTCTCTCTCTGTCTGCTTTTCTCCACCTCCCTGTCAAGCACCTGAGCCTTCTCAGCTGCCGCCAGCTTGTCCTCCAGGGCCTCTTTCTGCAGGGCCTTGATGTGGTCCTCTGCCTCCCTGGTGGCGTTGGCGGTCTCCAGGAGGGTCGCCTTGAACCCGGCCAGGCTCTCCGAAGTCTCTCGCTGGGCAGCGAGGGCCTGGCTCATCTCCTTCAAGACTCCTCTTCTGCTCAAGACAAGACTCCTCTTCTCCTGCTCCATAACATGGACTTTTCTTTTGAGGTCTCTCTCTCTCTGTCTGCTTTTCTCCACCTCCCTGTCAAGCACCTGAGCCTTCTCAGCTGCCGCCAGCTTGTCCTCCAGGGCCTCTTTCTGCAGGGCCTTGATGTGGTCCTCTGCCTCCCTGGTGGCGTTGGCGGTCTCCAGGAGGGTCGCCTTGACCCCGGCCAGGCTCCCCTCAGTCTCTCGCTGCGCAGCGAGGGCCTGGCTCCTCTCCTTCTCCAGGTCGGAGTTGTCACAGACGAGGCTCCTCTTTTCTTGCTCCATATCGTGGAGCTTTTGGAGGAGGCCTTTCTCTCTCTGTTGGCCCTCCTCCACCTCCTCCCTCGCTCTCTCCAACTCCGCCTTTGCCAGAGCGCTGCTGGCCTTCTCCGCCTCCAGCTCAGAGTCCTTGGACTCCAGCTCAGAGTCCTTGGACTCCAGCTCAGAGTCCTTGGCCTCCACCACGGCCCTGCATTTCTCCTTCTCCTCCTCCAGCCCAGAGTCCTTGGCCTCCAGCTCAGAGTCCTTGGCCACGGCCCTCCACTTGGCCTTCACCACGGCCCTCCATTTCTCCTTCTCCTCCTCCAGCTTCCTCTGAGCGCTCCTGCTCATGACTACGATATAAGAAACGGAAGGAAGAGAATATGAAATTACGTATTTTATATTTATATATTATTATTATAGAATGACTTGTCCCCTATGAGTTCATGGATGACTGTGAGGCTGTTTGAACTTCAAAAGTGACTGACGTATAGATATTGCGCGACATTGTGATCGAAGCATCAGTTGTAAGTAAGTAAGTAAGTAAGTAAGTAACGTGCCAACGTGCCAAAAATCTGTATCCTTGTTGTATTTCTACCTTCCTAAATGATGGCTAGGACGTCGGGTTATAAAGCAAAAGCTTCTTTATATTAAAAAATCTGTTGGCATACACTTTTGAGCACTTTCAAACAATAAACGAGTTATTGGATGTTCACTTTAATTCTGGACGTTACAATTTGCATTTCTCAAAAACCAACAAACTAAACTGTCAACTTCTATGACGTCTTGCCGCAAGGCCTTCTGGGACCAATTAAAGTGAATAATTTAACCTAAAAAGTTAAAACACTCTATTAATACAGGCGGGCCGTCAAGCCCATAGACTTTTACTTGTCAAGGCACATTTTTAAAGCGCAAATCTGTAATTCAAGACTCTCCGGTAATTTACACACAAGACTCACGTTGATCTCTACTCAGCGCGCGCGCACACACACACACACACACACACACACACACACACACGCACACGCACACGCACACGCACGCGCACACGCACACGCACATGCATGCACACACACACACACACACACACACACACACACACACACACACACACACCTCTGGGTTCTGCTCTGTGGGCCAGAGATTCGGTTAAGGTGATGTCGTCATCGGGAAACTCCTTTTCAAGCTGCCAAGCAGACTGGAAATTGAAGTCATCTCCCTGGTTCTTCTTCTTATTTGGCATTTCTATAACTTTCTACAAACATCTGAACAAGGAAGAGAATGTGAAATGACGTATTTTATATTTATATATAATTATTATAGAATGACTTGTCCCCTATGAGTTCAAGGATGACTGTGAGGCTGTTTGAACTTCCAAAGTGACTGACGTTGATATTGCGTGACATTGTGATTGAAGCATCAGTTGCAGGAGCAACGTGCCAAAAAACCATGATCCTTTTCATATTTCTACCTTCAAAAAATATGGCTAGGACGTCGGGTTGTAAAGAAAAAGCTTCTTTATATAAGAATCTCTGTTGGCATTGACACTTTTGATCACTTTCAAACAATAAACGAGCTAGACTTTGACACTCAGCGGAGTCAGCGCTCGCGCGCACACACACCCGCGCAGCCACATCCAGACCCCCGCCCCACACACACACACACACACACACACACACACACACACACACACACACACGCACCCGCGCAGCCACACCCAGACTCCATTTTTAAAACATCTTTAAATCCATGAGGTCTAGGGCCTATATACCCATCAATAGTTCACACTGCAGCAACAGCAGCATCACATCCGAGACACAGTGCCAACTAAGTTACAGTAATAAATTATTACTTCATAAATTATCACTTCATTGATGTTCTACTACCAGTAGATGTCGCTGTTTGAACACATTCCTGAGACTAACATTCACATTTTTAGCAGGAATTTCACCATCACCAAACTAGTTAGCCTATTTACAACCTGTTACATAATCATTATCCAAAGATATCGTACTCACGTAACCTCTTCAGTGTCTCTGTACCAACTGCTAAAACCATCTGTTGTTCTACTCTCACCTTCTAGAATATCACCTGGCAACCCCTTTATGACATCATCACTCTGTGATCATCATCTTCAAGGACCCCAATTGAAATAAGCCAGTGGCTTTCTTGGGTTTTTATCCTTTTAGTTGACCTTGTATGTAATATGTACTTTCATGTACCTACTTCTGCAAATCTTCTAATAACGTTTTCAATCAATCAATCAATCAATCAATCTGTCAGGACCTTCCTGCACCCAATGCACCCTTGGAACCCTCCAATGATGTCACTCTGACATGTAGCCTAATGTTACCATGACAACCCAGCAAAATGTAAACACAATTTATAATTTTCTGGGTTGTCAAAATGACATGGTTATTATTGCTAAAAGATGGAGGAAGTGTCATAACTGCAACAAGTTCCTCAAATTCATTGTAATAATAATAATAATAATAATAATAATAATACATTAGACTTAAATAGCCCTTTTCTAGACACTCAAAGACGCTTATGTAGTACAACTACAGTAGGCTTTACATACATAAACATTTTCAGTGTTGAAAAAATACTATTAGAGGCCAACAAGAGTATTCAAGTAATCCACTCATGTGTAACCAAACAATTATACAAACTTCTCCTTATCCTACCTAGTCAGCCCAAATTAAAACTAAATGTTGCGTATGGGCCATATCAGATAATAAATAACCTGAAAACATAGCTATCCATTTGAACCTTATCAGCCACCTAAGTTAAGGAAAGTCTCATGAGAAACTCATGTTTACCAATTATTTGGTCTTGGGAATGTTAATTTACACCGACAGAACAACTTGAATATTCTCTGTTTAGTGTCAAAATAGATAGAATTGTATTTTTTCCCCAAAAACATCCAATCAATGGCTTGGTCACAGATGTTATAATATATATATAAGGAAGACAAGTGGATACAGTACTTACCAAGGTGCCATCTTTCTGCAACTGCCTGTCTTCCAGAATGTTGGCACACCCAAGACTCTAACTCCACTATGATCACCCATTATGACATCAACAGCCAGCCAGCATAATGTAGGGTTACTTTTTTGTTTGTTAATATTTGTAAACTCCCAAAAAGATAGTTTTGACTGATCTACTGAACATCTACATGATTAACAGGGCTGCCAAGTTTCACCAAAAGTTTGGAGTGAGATTTTTTGGCGGTGGAGCGACCCAAAACTGTGCACGTTTTGGCAGCGGCAGCCCCTCTCTCCCACCCAATTATTTGTGCTAGTTTCCTGCAATTTTACATGTTGTTCATAATAAACCAGCACAAGAAATGAAAATAATTTACATTTTATAAAACAAGAAAACAATTCAGACAATATATCATATTTATGAAATCTTAATAAACAAATACAGTAGCCTACAGACTCTAAAAGAAAAATTGGCCCCATCAACAGGACTCAGCCCCTTGGTCAGCAGCAGAAAGACCCATGGTCATCATCTTATATACAGTGCATTGCTCATAGATGGCTATCATGTTATACAGTACATACCAGGGTTTTTCCTGGGTCAGAATGAGAGCTTGGTGGGTGATTTTGTCCATTTTTTTTTGAGGGACCCCCAATTGTTGTATTTGTATTGTAAATTGTAATTATTAATAATTATTATTAATGTACCTGATTATGTTACAGTAGAGAAACAAAAAACAGTGTGAGACACTGTCATGAGGCCCAACAGTATCATGGTGCAGAGATTCAGTTGTGTGTTTAGGTTGAACATCCATTGCAGCCTGTATCCATACATCAAGTTCATCTTGAAATTCCATAAAACGTTTAATTTTTGGTTCATACCAGTCCGTCTGGTCGTACCCTTTCTCCTCCTCAGGGTGAAGCACTTGCACTGATTTATGAAGTCGTTTGAATTCATTGAGATTTGTATTGAACACATCCATACGATTGACAACATTTTCAACATCATTCTCTTGCATCAGAGCTTTTATTTCCTTCATTATTCTTGTCAAAGCACTCAGATTCCCTCTGCGTGTCCCAATTAATTTAGTTAATGTTTCATTTGCATTTTGAATTGGACCTTCGTCCGGTTTTGTGTTACTTTCGACGTCCATTACGTCGCACAAGTCCTCTATTTAGATAGATAGAGCCGTAATGTTGTTTTATTGCATGGAACAACGTGACAGTTTTATATTGACCCTGAAAAGCAGCGCTTTTACGTAAGCGCTTGAGGTACGTAAGCGCTTGAATTCCTTCCCGCCCCAATTATTCAATTGTCGGCTTTGACAGACATCCACGTTATCAACACTTCACAAGCGCTTGCATCAAACATCAAACATTGTATCAAACAATTTGTCCCAGGGCAGAGCAGAGCTTGGGCATTTCAGCTTTGTTCTACTCACGAAACGATGGTCATATAGCGCGTTCTGTGATCCACTTGCGTTGTCCTTCCAAACAATAGATACAAAGTTTTCGAGCAGGTGCGTAAAGTTTCCACTTGAATGCACCTGCGTTGTCCTTCCAAAACAATAGAGCGAAAGCTTCAACTTAACAATCAATTGTTATTTCTCGCCGTGAGAAATAGAGATGCGGCGTGAGAGCGTGAGAACTGGTTGAAATGCGTGAGTCTCACGGCGATTGCGTGAGACTTGGCAGCTAATGCTCTTTAGAGAAGTAGGCTACCTACAAAAACCTTCTGATGCCAAAAGCGCTCTCTCTTTGTTTCTCTCTCTCTCTCTCTCTCTCTCTCTCTCTCTCTCTCTCTCTCTCTCTCTCTCTCTCTCTCTCTCTCTCTCTCTCTCTCTCTCTCTCACACACACACACACACACACACACACACACACACACACACACACACACACACACACACACATACATACATACTTTTCTCAATGCACATATCCCATGCCATTTTTAACAAAAACACAATGCAAGAATGATGAAATGATTGGCTACATGATAGAAGAGACGCTCTATCATAGCCTAAGCCAACAATATCAGAAAAGGACCACCTAAAAGGAAAACAGAATATTCAGGCACCAGATGACCAATCAAAATATAATGTAATATAATGCAATATAAGGCTCTCAGGCATTCTGTACTTTCAAATATGTATTCTCCTTGAGCAGTCAACATCAACTATCAGCTATTTCGCTAGCGAAAACGAAAGCTAACTTATCCCGCCACCACGTCGGCGCAGTGCCGCAATTGCACTTTTGTCGGAGGCGGCCGCCTCATAATTCTCTATGCAGGAAAAACCCTGCATATGCACTACCAAACGTGGTCCAATTGTAATATCTGCCAACAACTCAATTGTTGCTTGGGCCTACCTTATTTGAAGAGAAGCTCACATCACCTTTCTAGGACGCAAACCGGTTAATCACCACATGTCTTAGAATTAATGATAATGATTTTATACATATATGCATCCTAATGCATCACAGCACTGGCAGTGTCTACACATCAACATCCATCACAGACATAATGCAATAAAACCATGGGCACACACACACACACACACACACACACGCACACGCACACGCACACACAGACACACACGCACACGCACACGCACACACAGACACACACACACACACACACACACACACAGACACTCACACACCACACACTCTCACACACACACACAGTCACGCACTCACACTCACACTCATGAATTGAGAATCAAGGACCCCAATTGAAATAAGCCAGTGGCTTTCTTGGGTTTTTATCCTGTTAGTTGACCTTGTATGTAATATGTACTTTCATGTACCTACTCCTGCAAATCTTCTAATAAAGTTTTCAATCAATCAATCAATCAAAACACACACTCACACACACACACACACACACACACACACACACACACACACACACACACACACACACACACACACACACCCCAGGCCTCTCTGCGCCCCCTATATGCAGCCCTGGTCCCTGTGGTCTTAAGCGATCATTTTCCAATAAGGAGGATCAAAGCAAAGCCATATACAGAACCCTGTAATACACACTTCTGAAAACCACTTCTGATAAACTGTTGACCTCCTCCCTCCCTCCTTCCCTCCTTCCCTCCATCCCTCCATCCACCCCTCCCTGCCACATCCCTCTCTCCATCCCTCCCTACCACATCCACCCACCCCTGAATACCATACTCCATAGAATAGAAATAAGTACAAACATGAGTTTATCCCCCTCCCTCCCTCCCTCCATCCCTCCCTCCCACATCCCTCCCTCCATCCCTCCCTTCACCCCTCCCTCCCTCCCACATCCACCTACCCCTGAATACCACACTCCATAGAATAGAAATGAGTGCAGAAATATGAGTTTATCCCCCTCCCTCCCTCTCTCCCTCCCTATCTTCCACCTCCCAGCGTCCCTCCCTCTCTCCCTCTCTATCTTCTACCTCCCAGCCTCCCTCCCTCCCTCTCTCCCTACCTATCTTCCACCTCCCAGCCTCCCTCCCTCTCTCCCTCCCTATCTTCCACCTCCCAGCCTCCCTCGCCTTTGCAATACAATATTCTATACAGAAATAGTTTACCCCTCTCCCCCCCCTCCCTCTCTCCCTCTCACCCCCCCCCCCCCCCCCCTGTCTCTGGTTACCATGGTGAACATTAACAAGTTACTGTAAGATCCTGAGATGTAGAGGCATTGATTGGCCTCCTTGAAGATGGTCAAGACACCCACCCACACACCTAACCACACACACACACACACACACACACACACACACCTAACCACACACACATGCACCCACGTCTTGCTTGCTATGTCTCCCTCTTATTAGAAGCAGTGTCAGAGTGTGTGCGTGTGTGTGTGTGTGTGTGTGTGTGTGCATGTGTGTGTGTGTGTGTGTCTGTGTCTGTGTTTCTGTGTGTGTGTCTGTGTGTGTGTGTGTGTGTGTGTGTCTGTGCGTGTGTGTGTGTGTGTGTGTGTGTGTGTGTCTGAATGTGTGACTGTCTGTGTGTGTGTGTTAATGCTGCCTGTTAAACACATGATTAGTAGAGCCTTGTTCTGCAGTGTGGGGGCGACAGGCGGACCTGTCTGTCTGACTGACCCTCCTCTAATGAACCTGTCTGTCTGTCTGACCCTCCTCTAATGGACCTGTCTGTCTGTCTGACCCTAATCTAATGAACCTGCCTGTCTGACCTTCCTCTAATGGACCTGTCTGTCTGTCTGACCCTCCTCTAATGGACCTGTCTGTCTGTCTGACCCTCCTCTAACGGACCTGTCTGTCTGTCTGACCCTCCTCTAATGGACCTGTCTGTCAGTCCTGTCTGTGTCTCCTCCAACCCCTGGACATGACGCTGGCCACCCCCCCAAGGCAGCAAACCTAGGGGAAACACTGATCTTGTTTTATTTATGATATCGTATCGTGACTGTATCGTATCGTGAACCCCTGTATCGAGAGGTGCATCGTATCGTGAGTTGAGTGTATCGTCCCATCCCTAATACGAACTCATGCTCAATATGTGACATGCCCTAATGCTTTGGTCCTCATAGCGGGATCCGACGTAATGATTTTCCTTTCTTTTCTTTTGTTGTGATTCTCAAACAACGTTGAAACGTAGTTCCGTGTTTCAAAAGAAAAGTCTGAACATTTTGATTGGTTGCCGATATGAGGACCAAAGCAGTAGAATGTGTCACATACAATGGGGGAAATCAGTATTGAACACATCAATATTTTGTCCAGCAAATGTATTTCCAATGAGTCTATTCAAGTGAAGTTTGCACCAGACTTTGGTATTAACTCAAACAATCCAGACAAAAAGTCCGTAAATAAAGTTATGTGGAATAAAGTGGAATGAAACAGGAAAAAAGTATTGAACACGGTAACTGAAATGAATTCAATACTAAGTGGAGAAGCCTTTGTTTGTAATGACAGCTTCAAGGTGCTTTCTGTATGAAGTAACTAATCGCCTGCAGTATTCAGGTGTGATTTTGGCCCATTCCTCTACACAGATTGTCTTTAAATCTTGAAGATCGCAGGGTGCCCTCTTGTGAATCTGGATCTTCAGATGCTTCCACAAATGTTCAATTGGGTGCAAATTTCACTTGGATAGGCTCATTGGAGATACATTTACTGGACAAAATGTTGATGTGTTCAATACTTATTTCCCCCACTGTGTCTACTTCTGCAGCTGACCACACTAGGAGCTCCTCAGGGTGCAGCCTTGGGAACCACTGAATTAACACTACGACAGCCGTGCCTATTTTACCAACTAGTAGAGCCGCCTTAGAATGTAAATCTGCTATTTACACACAAAGATCATTAGAGGGCGCTTCTTTTTTAGCCTGCCTCCGACACCAAAAAACTGCAAAACAGCTTTACTATCTTATCCTGAAGTGATTTTGAAAATTTAAGGATACTGGGTGGTAAAACACAGATATCTAGTAAAAGTCATGAAAGGAGGGTCCTGAAATGTTATCGAGTGCAAAGATATTTTAAAAAAATAATACTCACAGGGGTCACCATGACCCCTCACTCTTCTAGTGTTAAGAAAATACTTCCCCCAATTCTACATCAACCTGTGACCCCATCTACTTCTTGAGATCTGAGCAGATTGGACAGGTGTACACAATTGTTGGACGGGCTGGCTGTAATGCATGGAAAGGTATGACACCATTTCCTGTTCCATCCCATACATGACAATGAGCCCGTTTTCTGATGTCTACCTCCTCCTGCCTCTCCTGGTGTAAAGCTGTGGTGAAGATCAAATACAAAAACATCTGTCTCATCCATAAAATTCTGCATAACAAAGCTCCTCCCCCGCTTAACTCTTTCATAAACCAGCGTGACCACAGCTTGATGTGCTTTAAAGCACGGATGTATGATAGGGTGCCGGAATTCTATAAAGAGGTGTTTAAAGCCTGGGGTCGTTTTTTGCCTGAGGTAGGATATCAGTGTGAGAAGAGAGGGGAGATACTAAATGTTCCAGTTTTATTGAACCCTGTAATAAGAAGAGAGGGGAAAATGTTAGAATCTAGGAGTTTCTGGAGGGCAGGACTGATTAGAGTAAGGGATTTTAGGTATGAGGTAGTGCCAGGGTTCCTATCAGAGCAGGCAATTATAGAAGTTGTTAGGGAAACAGATGAGGAGATGAGAAGGGGAGAAATAGTGAGCATGTATAATAAAATAAAGCAGAGTATACCAGGGGAGTGGGTGAGTAGGTTAGATAGGGAGTTAAGAGGGAAGGAGCAAACAGAGTTACCTAGGTTAAGACTAGGGAAAGGGGAAACAGTGCGGGACTTCTCAGCTGTTAAGGTGAAGGAGTGCTACTGGGCACTGTTGGAGAGCAGAGTGAAGGAGCCTGCGGCAGAGAAGGTGTGGAGGCAGGTGTTCCCAGGATTGGAGGTGAAGAACATATGGAGGAATTTATTTTTAAAATATAATAGTTTAGAATGTACACATTTTGATTTTATGCTCAGGCATAACAGGGTTTATACTAAGGTGGTGTTGCATCAGGTAGACAGAACAGTTTCGAGGGAGTGTGATGTGTGTGGGATACAGGATGAGAACTTAATGCATATGCTTTTTAAATGTAGAGAAATGAAGGGATTCGAAGAAAGGTTGAAAGGACTAGTGAAGAAGCACTGGGGGGTGGAGGTGGTGGGGATGCAGGAGTGGAGGAGGATGGTGGTTTTTGGGGTGGAGGGAAAGAGGAGGGGAGTGAATATATGGTGTTTAAATTATGTATTATCACAGGCTAGGTATGCAATTTATTTGAGGAGAGATTTAGCAAGATTTGAGGGAAAGTGGATAACGGTGTGGAAAGTCTTTGAGGGATTGGTCAGGAAGAATGTGGGACTGATGCACAAGACAGGGCAAAAAGATTTGGAGAAGTTGTTTATTAGGGATTGTGGGTTTATAAGGGTGGGGGTGGATGGAGGGTTGGAGTTTGATTTAGATTTTTGAAGATGTTTTTTTTGTTGCATTCATTTGTTATTGATTTATGTTAAAGGGTTATTTTGGTTATGAAGGACTGACGGAATAATAGATGGATGCATCTCATACCAAAATGGTATGGGTGTGTTTTGTTTTTATTTATTGGTTTTTAATTTATTTTATTTGAATTAGAATACAATGAAGGCTATAAAATGAACATGTATGAATATGTATAGCTATGATTGTATTTAAAATAATATTTTTATAATAAAAGATAAAAAAAAAAAAAAAAAGGCAGCCGGCTGGAGTTCCAAAGGTTGCGTGTTCGAGACTTGACTAAGTTTTTTTTATTTTTTATTTTTTTACATTTAACCGAAGATTTCATGCAAAGGCTTCAAACACCATTGTAATCGTGTCAGTTCTTGTAAATTAGCCTGCACCATCAAATGTAGTACCCCTGCAGAGTGGAGTATCTTCATTTCGACAGATCGACTCTTCGGGGCTCTTTATGTCTGCGTGCACGCGCCCATATCGAAGATTTGTAAGCCTGTCTTCTGTGAACACTCATCACACAAGGCTGATCCTCGTTCGAGGAATCACCTGAGGCTTGAATTCCAATCTCGAGTTGCCTGAGCGCCGCATTTATTTATATCGCCGCTATACTGATCCACCTTTAGTGGAATGGCCCCCTGGAGTATCAGATCAGAGGGAGAGTGCTGCTGGAAGACAAGCAGAGGAATGACTGCTATCATTAACATTAACGTTTAACTTTAACATGTGACAACAATGATATTGAGATTAGTCTCGTTTGCTTCACTTTTGTCTTGATGGTCATTCCACAATCATCCTCATGGTCACATCATATCGCTGTCTACAATAACAATACATAAATATACTGATGGCCTGAATTATTAAATGTTTGTGATTATTACCCTGAAAAAATTGCAGACCTTTAGAGACAGTTTCTTAAATTTCAAATCATCAAATTACCAAAAATTGAGTATAAAACCTTGAGAACCTGAGATAGAATAGCAGGAATAGTAAGGTTTGCAAGGTTGGCAGATCAGGCGGTTCGATCCCTAGTTGGCCACATGTCGAAGTGTCCTTGGGCAAGACACTTAACCCCAAATTTCTCCCAATGAGCGGGCCGGCGCCTTGCATGGTAGCTTGCTGCCATTGGTGTGTGAATGTGGGTGTGACTGGGTGAATGAGAGGCCGTTGTAAAGCGCTTTGGAATAAGGCGCTATATAAGTCAGTCCATTTACATTATGTGCTGATAATCTGATAAATAAAATTGGAAAGTTTAAGAGAGCACTTCAGCTGGTTGTTGTCCAATTATGTGTACATTCTGTCTGGTCAAGCCAAGATTTGTTATAGAAACCATGATGATGTTGGGGGTATTAAGATTGGACTACTGTACTGAGAGTGATAGTGCTCCCTAAGCTTTAATCAAGGTTAGTTAAACAGATGCCATAGTATATGGGACATGGACCTAGCGTGAATTATTTGTATGTATGAAAGTATGAACACGCCACGTGTGTCTGTCTGATTTTGTTATGTCAGTGTTTTAGTACAACAGGCCATTCCAAAACTGGCTTGATAAACTGTCAGCTGAAACTTCAGAAATGATCTCCCAAAGTGTGTTACTTTTGTTTTATCAACCTGGCAGGATCTCTGTCAACCTGGCAGGACCTCTGACCTCTGTCCCCGTGTATCACCCTGTCAGGACCTCAGTCTGTCCCCGTGTATCAACCTGTCAGGACCTCTGTCTGTCCCCGTGACGAACAGCGCATGCGTCAAAGTGAAGTCAGGAATCGTACAACCAGGTAAACAAACCGCAACAATTTCTTATGTACGTTTATACATTCCGACAAACTAGCTAAAAATAATATATATTTTCAACGAGAACACGTGAATGGGGGTTATTTAGGCATTTACATTGTTAAAACTCGAGAGTCAAAAACAACCATACGTTAAGCTATCTAACTGGCTAAGCTAATGAGCTAAGCTAAGGTAGCTATGGCTACGGTAGAGAGAACAAGTTAGAGATCATAACTTTAGTTTTGTATTTAGCCCAGATGTTACGGTGTGATAACGAGCTAAATGCCAAACCATAACAGCGTATTACATAAGCTGGTAGATAGCTAGAGGGACTCAAACTCATTAAACAGCCATAAACACAAAAGTCTTCAAGACCCCAAGTTCAGCAAAGCTAAGTAGCAACATGTTGTGGAAGGCAGCTAGCTAACGACAGACTTTAGCTGAGCATACAAACTGACTGACTGTACCATTTTACATGATCATAATGTGTTGCAAGCTTAGCTACGTTATCTATGTTACACAACCAAATGCTCCAACAGAACTAAACGTTGTTAGCCAAAAGTTGTGCTGGTTATTAAGGCTTATTCAAGACATTTAGCACGCCATCTTTTCAAGGGCTTGCTGCTAGACAACTTCCCTACTCGTTTTGAGCCCCATAAGTGGGACCCCCTAGTGCACTAAACAATAACTTACTAACGTCACCTGGATCATCACGTCCACTGGATTTGGAGTGTAAATATTGTAATGTTGTTGAATATGCCTCAAGTGTAAAAGGGTAGCAATCACACTGTCCCCTCCAATAATGCATAATGACTTGCATTTATATTACAAGCGCTTCTTCCAAAGTGTCTTGGTGTCACTGTGTGTGTGTGTGTGTGTGTGTGTGTGTGTGTGTGTGTGTGTGTGTGTGTGTGTGTGTCTGTGTCTCCATGCAGGTTTCAGTCTGTGATCCGGGAATGGGGGACATGAAGACCCCAGATTTCGATGATTTGTTGGCAGCGTTCGACATTCCAGACATTGATGCCAAAGAGGCCATCCAATCATCTCCGGAGGAGGGGGGGGAGGGAGCGAGTAAGGCTGGTGGCAGTGTGGCAGTGGGTGGGGGTCCCTCCTTGAGACCTCCTAGCCCTCCAGACCCCCACCCAAACCCCCAGAGTGAACCTCCTGTGGTCAGTGTGATTGTGAAGAACAGGGTGCGGACCGATGCGTATGGGGAGGCTGAGGGAGTGGATGGAGATGAGATGGACAGCTCTGAGGACAGTGGCTCAGACCCTGAGGACAGTGGCACAGACCCTACTGAAGTAGGAGTTAGGGGGGCTCTGCTGAGCTCACAACTGGGCCCCCGGATGCCCAGTCTGTTGCCATCGAAGCCAATGACCCATAACGGGTTTGAGGGCTCTGTGGCTGTTCTGGAACCCAGTGTGAGGGGCCAGGGAAAGGCCAATGGAGAGCCACCTCTCCAATGGTCCACCTGCTCTCCACAGACTAATGCTAATGAGGGAGGGGACTCTGGAGGAGCTGTGAGGGGGTCAGCTAACACAACCAAACATAATATCCTCAACAGACTGAAGCCTCTCCTTACCCCTCACGTTTCAACCAGCACTATACCCGGCAACTCTTCCTCGTCGTCATCGTCCTCTTTTTCCACCAACAAAAGTCTCCCTTCTCACTCCGTCCTGAGTGAGGATGCTCCCCGTCCCCCTGGCCTGCTCTCCTCCCCTCCTCCCTCAAATGGGAGTGTGAGAGCCGGGAGGATACGGCGTATAATGGACTCATCTGAGGATGATTCAGAGCCAGACTTGGGTAGCCCACTAGTGATCCAGGAGGGCCTTGAGTCTCCAATGTGCTCTCCTCCCAAATTTGCTCGGCGACACTGCGTATCATCTGAGCTTTTTGGCTCCCCACCTTCATCCTCCCCTCCTCCTCTCACCTCCCATCCTACACTCTCAGCTCCTCAGACAACCTCAAACCTAAAACAACCTCAACCCCCAGAAGTCATCCGTTCTTCTACAGGGTCTCCTCCTGCCCAGCCAGAGGGCGGCCCCCAAGACTGGCTCTCCTCCACCCTCGCTGGTTCCAACCCAGCCCCGGAGGAGATGTACCCGGAGCATGTGATTGACGAGAGGGAGTCACCTGAAAGTCCTCCGCCTGACCAGACAGGTTCAGCTGTCTCCACAACAAAGACAAGCCCCGGTCCAGCTCCGGCCTTAGCCTCCGCCCTACGAGTGGCCAATGATCGAGATGAGCCCATGGAAAGTGAGCCTAGTCTGGAGAGACTAGAGGATGTCGGAGGTGTGGCAGGTGTGAAGATGGAGGTTGTAGACGGACAACAAACAGACACGGGTAACTCAGGCTCATCTCCAGCAGTCGCCGTGGCTCCTAACGCCACAGTCCCAGGCCCCGCTCGTCCGCTCAAAGTTAGAATCAAAACAATCAAGACCCCAACAGGCAGCATCACCAGGACGGTGACTCGAGTAGCACCTAAAGGGGCACCTAAAGCGGCTGCTTCTAAGGGAGCGGACGGCGCCAAAGCTTCCGCGAGCAGTCGCAAGGTCATAAGCAGGCCCAAGAGGGTGGTATCTCAGCAGCCTCAGCAACAGAAGTCAAAGGGCAGCAGCGGCGGCCTCCTGCCCGTGTCGACACTCCAGGACGCCAGCACCGCCATGTTAGTGGCTGCCAGCAAGGCCCAGAACCGAATGGCTGTCGACAACAAGCCCAAAGTGTCCGCTACGGCCGTCAGCATCACCAAATCTGCAGCCCTTCCCTCCGTCGGCTCCTCTTCCTCCTCCTCCTCTCCCAGATTCAGCCCAGGAGGGGTGAGCGTGCGCAGCCTGGGGCAGAAAACACTGAACGGGGGAGTGGCAGCGTCCTCCGCCTCCCCCCTCCTATCCCCTCAGGGGGGGAGCAGACCGGCCTCCATTGTGAACAACACGGGGGCCATCATATCACGTAGCCAGTCCAGTCTGGTGGAAGCCTTCAACAGGATCCTCAACAGCAAGAACCTGCTGCCCAGCTACAAACCAGACCTCTCCACACCTCTGCCCCAAGAGTGGGGCCTGCCACTGCCTGCACAGGTAACAGTACACACACAACCAGGGGTCTCAGAGCACTGGGGCCCCCCCCCAACCACTGAGGTGCTCCCGATGACACAGTTCCATATGACTGAAAGAACGTTTGCACACAAGGACTGACTATGAGCGAAAAAGTGCAGCAAGCCCCCTGACCATTAGAAAGTGTGCTCCATATGCATTATCTTTTCAAAATACAGCTAAAGGTGGAGTGGAATATATATATATTTCGTATATCGATTTAGATTCTTGGGTTAATGCGGTGGGGTTTATGATGGGATGGGTGGGAGGAGTAATCCGTAGTCGCCGGTAATCCGGCCATGCAGCCAAGCGCTTATAAAACAGTGCTCAAATCAGCTGCTCTCAGGACCTCAATTATCAGACTTGGGTAATATGTTAGTACTGGCCTTGAAGAGAAATAGTTCATCCTAGTGTAACATTATTATCACAGAACCTTTCTGTGTCAGACCTGGAATATTGAATATCCGTTATACTTTTTATACGCTACAATTCTAAACATGTGTGTTCTCTTTTCCTGTCCGTTGCCAGGGTTACCGCTGTCTGGAGTGCGGCGACACCTTCGCCCTGGAGCGCAGCCTGGCACGGCACTACGACCGGCGCTCCCTGAGGATCGAGGTGACGTGTAACCACTGTGCCAAGCGCCTGGCCTTCTTCAACAAGTGCAGCCTGCTGCTGCACGCCAGGGAGCACAAGGAGAAAGGCCTGGTCATGCAGTGTTCTCACCTGGTCATGAGACCCGTCACTGTGGAGCAGATGATTGGTCAGCAGGACACAACACCCATTGGTTAGTCTGTGTGTGCGTGTGCCTGTGTGTGTGTGTGTGTGTGTGTGTGTGTGTGTGTGCGTGTGTGCGTGTGCGTGTGTGTGTGTGTGTGTGTGTGTGTGTGTGTGTGTACAAGTGCACGAGCTCAGTCTGTTTGCACGTGACCTGTTTCTGTGAAATGATACAGTAGATAAATGTACCTCTCTGTCCGTCAGATATGCTTTTGTTTGTCATCACATATCTAACCCTTCTTTCTTTCCCTCTTTCTTTCCCATTTACTGATCTTTTCTTCAGGCATGCTCTCTCCTTCCCTCTCCACTTCTGTCCCATCATCCTCCGGGGTGGCTGTGACACCAGCGCTCACCCAGGCGTCATCGAGCCTGGCCCCCCAGCTGCAGCAGCAGCAGCCAGTCTCCTGTAAGAAGATGGAGCCGCTGCAGTACCCCAACAACAAGTGTCCTGAGTGTCAGGCTCAGTTCAGCAGCAAGGCAGAGGTGGCCGCTCACTTCCAAGAGGTCAAACCAGCTGTCAATGCGGTGAGTCTCACGTGTGTGTGTCTGTGTCTGTGTGTGTGTCTGTGTCTGTGTCTGTGTCTGTGTGTGTGTGTGTGTGTGTGTGTGTGTCTGTGTCTGTGTCTGTGTGTCTGTGTGTCGGTGTGTATATACGTGTCTGTGTCTGTGTCTGTGTCTGTGTCTGTGTGTGTCGGTGTGTATATACCTGTGTGTGTCTGTCCGTGTCCGTGTCTGTGTGTGTGTATCGGTGTGTATATACGTGTCTGTGTCTGTGTCTGTGTCTGTGTGTGTGTGTGTGTGTCGGTGTGTATATACGTGTCTGTGTTTGTGTGTGGAGATGCCTTTGTACTGTGACACATCATTCTTCTCCATCCCCTCTCTCTCTCTCTCGCTTCTCCAGTCGTGTATGGAGTGTTCCCCCCCCATGCTCCTTCCTAATGCCTGCAGCCTATCGGCTCACCAGCGCATCCACAAGTCCCGGTCCCCTCATGTCTGCCCTGAATGCGGGGGAGTGGCCAAGCAGCCAGCCTTTCAAACACACCTGCAGGAGGCCTGTCTTCACTTCACACGGCGCATAGGCTACAGGTGAGACCCTCCCTCCAAGGAGAACAATTTAACAATTGAGGTAACACACAACCTCCTCCTCTCTTCCCGTCCCTTTCATTGCCGTGTCTACACCTCCCACATGTACTCTCCATCTCTCTCTCTCTCTCTCTCTCTCTCTCTCTCTCTCTCTCTCTCTCTCTCTCTCTCTCTCTCTCTCTCTCTCATATCATACATAAGCCTCATAACAGTTTCTCTCTCTCTCTCTCTTTCTGTCTCCCCCTTCCCCCCTCCCTGCAGGTGTTCTAATTGTCAGGTGGTGTTTGGAGGGTTGAACTCAGTGAAGTCTCACATCCAGACGGCTCACTGTGAGGTGTTCCACAAATGCCCCAGCTGCCCAATGGCCTTTAAATCTGCCCCCAGTGCACAGAGTCACATCAGCACACAGCACCCCACACTCACAGGAGGGCAGGCCAAGTATGTACACACACACACACACACACACACACAGACACTCATTTGAACACATCTTTCCTGGTTTTACAACGTACTCATGGTACTTTCTTTTCCCTTCTCTCTCTCTTTCCCAGGATGATATACAAGTGTGTGATGTGTGACACAGTCTTTACCCAGAAGCCTTTGCTGTATGTGCACTTTGACACCCACCTGGCCAAGCAGAAGGTGCACGTGTTTAAGTGTCCTGACTGCACCAAGCTCTATGCTCAGAGAAGTTCCATGCTGGAGCACATCAAGGTGTGTCTGTGGGTTTTCCTCAGTTTCCTCAATGTTTCCCATACATAGTCGAATTTGTCCCGAAATAGTCTAATTTTTTAGCGCTGTTTGTATTTATTTATTTTAAGTGCATTTTTCAGCACTGCTTGTGGAAAGTGTTCGAGCAGGTTCACAGAAAGGATAGGGCTTAATCATTTGAAATTGGCGGCTCAGTCGAAGCCCGACAACAATGTGATTTTGAATCCCACGGTTTAACCGAAAATCACGGTTTCATTTGGTGAAGGTTTCCTGGTATGCAAAACTGTAAACCGCCCAAGCCTAGACAGTAGAGAACAAAATAAATGTTGTTTTCTTCCTCACCGAATTCACAATATCACAAAGTCTCTACTCCACACTAACGGCATGTTTCAATGTATTTGTTAACTGTAGATATAAGAGGACAATCTAAGTATGTCAGTAATTATCCTCACCCTCTCTCATCCGCTCTGCATCTCTTTGTTTTCTAACTCTCTCCTCCCCCCCCCATCCCTTGTTCAGTCTACACACAAAGGCCCTACGGTCAAACACGAAGCTCCCATCGCCGTGGCGCTGTCCCCGGCCCCTCCCTCTCGAGTACGGAGCTCTGTAAAGGCGGAGAGCTCGGACGGGGAGGAATGGGGAAGAGATCAAGAGGAAGAGGAGGAGGAAGATGGGGACGGAGCACAGATGAAGACCACCGGGTGGAGCTGTGCGCCTTGCCACGCTCGCTACTCAGACAGAGAAGACTACATTACCCATATGGCCGAGCAACACGGCAAGGTCAGGGACCCCAAGCAACATAACACAGACATACATTACACAGACAGAACTACTGTGTCCTCTAGAAGTGATTTACCGTTGTGATGTCACAGTAGATTGTAATGATTAATGATAATAGATCAGTATGGACTGGTCAGTGATCCATTTCATCTTTTGACCCCCTAGGTCAGGCCTATTCTACTGCCGTCCTGCGGGCCGAGTGTGGCCCACAATTAACCATGTTTCTGGCCCTTAAGCCAAACTAACCACGAAGGCTCAAATCCTAACTTGAGCCTACGTGCATGTAACTCAAACGTTCATGTCCATTTCCCCAGAGGCATCGATGCATGAAGCAAAAACTGTTTTGAGTTGTATGCACATTTGTCAAGTTAGGATTAGCCCACGTATAGATAGTATCAGTCATGTATCAATATTTTTGGAAGCACAATCCTCTCACATGAAGTGGAGGATCGAGGAAAGATTCTCTCTTTTTCTTTGAAGAACAGATTTCTTCTCAGAGTTTTTCTCAGTAAGCATATCCTCTAGTTTATCCTCTAGTATCCTCTAAATTTGTTTGTTTTACAACGGGAAAATGGAGGTTGTCGCTTTTCATAAGGAATGTTCCGTTTTATTTACTCTGGATTTATTGTTAATCTGTCCCCCGTTTGAAGAACTATATTCAACTCCTGATGTGTTCTGTGGCTTGGCACTGCTGTGAATGCATGCACTACTCTAGAGCATGCCGATGTCCAGTATTTGAGACGGGTGAATTCCATTGTACTCATGGATTGTGCACTTATCCGATATGCACTTTCCAGGAGTTTCAACTTTAGTTGAGTAGCCTTGTGCTAGGTAGTATACAGATTGACTGTGTCGTGTAACCGATCGATAGGTATTGATTTGTTTGGTGTGTGCGTGTGCGTGTGCGTGTGCATGTGCACTGCAGGTTCTGAAGAAATTCCCATGTAGTCTGTGTGAGAGCTCCTTCTCCTCAACCTCCAGCCTGAGACGCCACATCAGAGTCAAACACAAGGGCATCAAACGAGTCTTTCACTGCCAGTGAGTATGCAAAAGTCCTTTACTGGCTGCACTACATCCTACAACCTACACACCCATATATATTAAGGCTGCCACGATTAGTCGACTAGTCACGACAACGTCGACTACCAAAATCGTCGCCGACATATTTGGTAATCGCCGTAGTCGCATGTTTTTTTGGAGCTGAAATAAGCTTATTTTTTTTTTATATATATTTTTTTGCCTAGCACCAGGGGAGCCCCCCCCTCCCAAATTTCGTTGTTTGGTACCTGTACTATATTAATGACAATAAAGACCATTCATTTCATTCGATAAGCATTCGTTTTTCTTCCCTGAAGCTGCCACTGGCTAGCGTCTCCCAGTGTCTTTGATGTACATGCGCAGTGTCGGTCATCCGGGGCACACGTGACTTCCCCGGAAAAACAAACAGAGAAATGTCTTCCTGTCCTCGTACCTCTAAAGTGTGGGAGCATTTCAACCACAACGTTGAAAAAAAGAATGTAAAATGTAAAATTTGCAAAGCTGAACTCGTTTATCAAGGCAGCACGTCTATGATGCGCAAGCATCTAAAAAGGAAGCACGTTGTGGCAGATGACGAGGAAGACGATGGCTCGTCTCGGTAAGCTAGTTAGCTTGTTATTGGCTAACGATATCGTTACGTTAAAAGCCTTCTTACATTATTTTACGTTGTCATCAAAGCGATACTTATCAAATAGCTAAAAATGTTGTCTTAACGTTACAGTGCTAAGAAGGCGCGTTCTACTATGAGATGAGTGAAGCAAAGCAAAACTTTTGTACTCTGTACAAGTATTTATTTTTGTTTTTGTATTCTTTTGGTTGCCTAGTGCCTAGCCTACCTCATTTTACTCAGCAGTTTGCACCCTCTACTACTCTTTACATTACATTACATGCAAGTGATGCCAGAAATAAATCTGCAAAGTTCATTAAAATATCTATTTTTGAGTGAACAATCATTTTAATTGTCTTTATTTTTAGTTAGCACATGCCTACAACAAATACTAACAACTTCAAGCTAAATTTAGAAGCTGATTTAGAAGATGATAGCTAAATAAGAGCGATTGAGTAATTGTGCGATAAGCTGTAATTTATGATCCGATTAGTCGACTAATCGTTAAAATAATCGGTGACTAGTCGACTATGAAAATAATCGTTTGTGGCAGCCCTAATATATATCAGGCATCACACTGCCACAAACAGTATTGCTTCCTCGCACAATGAGCTCACACGTGTCTCGAACCTGCATCCTCTGTATTGCCAACACACGTGAACAGCCACTGAAATACCACAAACTTAACCAGCTACCGAAAACCGAACAATTTGAGGGATTTGTACTGAGGGATGGCGCGGGTAGGGGTACTTCAACTTGACTTTACCATGTTGTTACACACACACACACACACCCTACACCTTATCCACAGTCATCACATCCAAACACAAGTTAATCTAAATAATGGGGTACTAACCTTTATGCCCTGTGTGTGTGCGCGTGTGTGTCTGTGCGCGTGTGCGTGCGTAGGTTCTGTACTGAGGGAAAGCGGACATTCAGCAGCAGACTGGTGTTGGAGAGACATATCCAGCTGAGGCACGGCAGTGGTCTGACCCAGGACACACCGCAGGTACTCTCTCTCTCTCTCTGGGTTTATATACCTGGTTCATCTTACAACCAGGCAAGAGGCTCATCAGAGACAACCTGATGAGAAGACCTGTGTCTGGTTATGGATGTTATATGGAACTAACAGACACTAATTCCTCTATCTATCTCTGTCCCACCACCCCCATCCCCCATCCCACCCTTCCTTCCTCCTCCTCTTCTCTCAGAAGCCAGGGAGGGGTGTAGAGGGGCCAGACAGCTCCTCAGAGCAGGACGGAGGCTCCGCCCCACCGTTCACCACCTCGGCGGAGGAAGACGAGGGAGGAAGAGGAGGAGGAGGAGGAGTGAAGACTGAGGAGGGAGACGAGGACATCACAGAGGGAGTCAGCTCGTCCAAGAGATCTCGAGTCGCCTCCTCCGCCCGCCCTCCCCCCTCTCTCCCAGAGTCTGGCTTCCGCTGTGCGCCCTGCGGCTTCTCCACGGAGGACCGAGCCGCCTTCCTGGAGCATATCCCCCAGCACCGTTCAGAGGGGGCCGGAGGAGTCAGTCTCCAGTGTCTGCAGTGCGGCGCGTGCTTCGCCTCGGCTCCCTCCCTCTCCCGCCACCGCTTCATCAGCCACAGGGTGAGAGACACGGTCCCTGACAAACACCACCGCCCCGCTCCTAACGACCGCCCCGCCCTCTCCCCCGGCAACGGCGGTAACCACAGCGATATGAGCCCGAGCTCTCCGCCGGGGTCTCCCTCTACGCCGCTGGGGGAGGACGGGGAGGGCAGGGTGGGGTGTAAGGTGTGCGGGAGACGCTTTGAGAAGGCCTCGGATCTGAATACTCACTTTAGGACTCACGGCATGGCTTTTATTACCGCACGGAAGACGGACAAACCTAACTGAAAGAGGGGCTGGAGGAGAGGAGAGGAGAGGGGAGGGTGAGATATCGGGGGAGTGGGAGCTGATAGGGATATAGCGGGGGAAGGATGGAGAGAAAATAGAGACAGCAGTTTTTGATATGAGGAGGTGTGGGATGGTAAGAAAAGCAATGCTGTCGACCCCTCCTGAGTAGAGTGTGTTTGTGTGAGAGTGTGTTTGTTCAGTTCTCCGCCACGTTACCCCTAAAGGTCACTGATGCGAGGGACATGTTTGATAACTATTTGAGATAAGATTGTGATTTTTTGTGTGAAAGACTAGCCTTAAAATGTTCACTTTGTCTGACACTCAGGATGAAGTACTACTCACCTCTATTGAGTTAGTATGAGTTATTAATAATGAGGTAATTCGTTACCTCAAATCGAAATGCAAATTTGTAGGCAGTGATTCGTCTACCAAAACCTACTGTGACTGTCTTGCTAAATGAATGTCATTCATTAACAGAATGTGATCCGCTTGTTGATTTTCGACCTTTCTGTCATTACCCCTACTGTAGTGGTCAACACCCATCGGATCTTCCAATGGCATTGCCAACCCACACCTTGAGCATTGCGTTGAGGTACCCTACCTACGTTTGTGTTGTAGAGAGAGTGAAACAGAGTGAAACACTTCTAATGTAGGATTGAGGGGACTGGGATTAAATAATTAAATAATCAATAATGATGTGAAATTACTGTAAAAATAAAATATTGTTTTTTTTATGACTGTTTTTATCCTTTATGATTAGTTACTGAATCAGTGGTGTTCATAACCTTTCTCAGTTACTTTTTGGATAAGTGTCTGTGTGTCCAGCCCAAGAGTGTCTCTTCTCAAAGATTACAGTGCTAAAGGCTTTAGCCTAAAGCTTGTTCTTTCTTTGTTTTCCTGCTTTAACTCACATTTCTGTTTTTGCATAGATGATCTATAATCAATGATTCTGTTTCTAAAGAATTACTGTACCTTGAAAGAAATAGTCAATAAACTACTGAGTCTATTCGTGCTTTTGTGTGTCATGAACTTATTTGGGTCTTGTTGTACTTCAAAGACCATTAGAACTGTCTCATGAACAATATCCCATAGATAAATACATCTTTATTATCAGGTTACACAATCCTCTATGTTCAGTCTGGTCAGCATCCAATGTCCACATCCTTAGATTTAACTTCCAACTCACGCAAACCTTCACAAGAGACTATCAGAGTGACAAACATAATTAAATGTTCCAGAATTGTGATAACAAGAGTCCCTTTGCCTTTAAGATAGATAAATAGATATTTCACAAATGGATTGAAAATAGTATTCTTCATGTCTATTTGCTTTGATTTGCTAACATGGCAAATCACATGGCATGATCATCTAACATCTACATACATATTCATATAATATAGTATTTGATATAATAGTGTTGATAGTTCCTATCTTCTATGCATAATAAGAAGGCTTCAGTCATTTAGTCATTACTTTCTAAAATAAACAGAAGTCTTCATTACTATCTGTACTCTTCTTCTTCTAGTCAACACAAGTGGAAATAGTTATATATATATATAAATAGTGAAATATGCATACATGTCTATAGGAGGTCAAATGCCTGGGTGGCTGCCATCCATTGCCCTACTGCAGGACGAAACCCAGCAGAAGAAGGAGAAAGGGATGAAGAATGACTCCAACTCCCAGAGTTCCCAGCATGGATGCTCCTATAGGAGAAAACGAGTATGCTTTTATTCAAATTGGACTTGTAGTTTAGACAGATTTTCAACTTTCCTTCTCGCTTAGCCTTTGCAACCCTCCGCCTCTCTCATACCTGACTGTTGGGCCTGGGTTAGACCGGATGGACTTGGGGTGGTGGGCTGATCATCATCACGGGCGTTAACAGTGTTGTCAAGGGCAGCCTGCTGGTCTTCCCCCAGACTCGCCTTCTGGGCAGCAGTTATCATGGCAGAGTTGTCAGGGCCCAGAGCCTGCAGCTGGCTGACCGAGAGTGCCTGATTGGAAATAGAAGAGGTGAAAGGACACAAGGTTACACCTTAACTGCTCCTCCTGAGACATCTTCTGCCCCTCAGCACTGCGTCTCCTGAAGACACCCGCTTTCCCCTCTACTGAGTCCCTAAGAACTTCTATTGCCCCCCTTGTACTGTTTCTCTGTTTCTCCAGTGTAAAAAAAAAAAAAAAGTTTAGAAGAAGGTGATAGGAGAAGGTTTTTCCTTCTATCAATGGCCCCGGGCCTGAGCTGGATTACTCTTCCTGCTACGACTGGTGGATTGATGATTCACATGCTTAGTATTCAAATGTATTGATTGTAAGTCGCTTTGGAATAAGGCGTCTGCTAAATGCCAAAAATGTAAATGTAAATGCCTCTCATACCCAGAGCTGAGGATTCTATTTATCTGCACGTTTTCACAGAAGTTTATCAACTTACTTATGAATTAACTACAGAAGTTAGGGAAAGCTAATCAAAGTCTCTGAACAAGAGCAGAAGTTATCAACTGAAAGGAATAGCCTGGTCTGGCTATGTGAGTGTTTGTAGCTTGGGTGGTGAGTGTGGAGAGAGAGGGAGATAGAGAGAGATGACGGAGGCAGAGGTGACTCACGGCGAGGCGGTCCGGGGGTATGAGAGGGATGCTGCTCTGGCTGAGGAACGGGAGAACAGAGGGGTCGAGAGAACGCAGCTCAGATGAACTCAGACCCGCTGAAGGAGAGAGAGAGAGAGAGAGAGAGAGAGAGAGAGAGAGAGAGAGAGAGAGAGAGAGAGAGAGAGAAGGAGACAAAGTAATTCAATCATAAATACAGTTGATATCCGTGGATGGATGAGCAACTCATACACTGAATGTCAAATGGGATATTCTGTAGTAGTTGAACATATACTGTAAAACATGTGTGTGTGTCTGTGTGTGTGTGTGTGTGTGTGTGTGTGTGTGTGTGTGTATAGAGAACAAGGATTAGAACAACAGAAGGAGGAAAAGGGTGGTTAAATTAGATTATTGCGTGTGCTTTTTGTGAGTGTGTGTGTGTGTGTGTGTGTGTTTGTGTGTGTGTGACAGAGAGTAGTTATAGAGTAGTATTCATCTGACCCATGATGTTGCCCAGTGTGTTGACCTGAGCCTCTGACCAATTGCTGGGCTCCCCAAACACAGCGACTGCCCGCTCCTTCAGCTTCTCAGTCACCACCAGGGGGCACTGCACCTCTCCTATAGACTCCACAGCCTCGCTAAGACGGATATGAACACATTTGAGTATGCGCACGCACGCACACACACACACACACACACACACACACACACAAACACATGTGCGTGTGCACGC
>NC_137680.1:7484779-7509779 GCF_963989245.1 Nansenia antarctica | reverse complement strand
CATCAGCTCCTCACCAGACACGGCCTGTGAAAGAAGGGATGGGGGGGGGGGGGGGTTGAGAGCCTCTTAGTGACTCATTGATGCAGGGGGGAATAGGGAAGGCCATAGGATGGGCACAATAACACTGCTCTCTGACCTCCTTCGTCTGCAGTATCTTCTGGACCAGTGTCTGGGCCTGAGTCAGGTGCAATTGGACATCGGGTCCCAGGGAAGCCAGGGCTTGTTTAAGTGCAGTGGTGGGGAACCTAGAGAGACTGGCGGGGGACAGCACAGTGACCCCTGACCCCAGATAACTCAATAGCTCCGAACTGGCATTGTCCCCCCTGGAGGACATCACAGTCTTCACCAGCCTCTTCTTCAGCTGAGGCAGGGGAATTATGAGGAGGAAAAAGGAGGAGAGAGAGGAACACAACAAAGTCATGAGATTATCTCTATCCTAGTCTTCTACAAAGCAGCTATAAACGACCACATCATAGTGAGAGAGAGAGAGAGAGAGAGAGAGAGAGAGAGAGAGAGAGAGAGAGAGAGAGAGAGAGGGGGGGGGGTTACCTTGGTAACTCCAGAGTTGCTGCAGTTGTAAAGCTGAGAGAGCATGAGGCTACTGAGGGAGGTGTTCAGGGCCGGGGCGTCGTCGTCATAGAAACACGCCAGCGAGCCCAGCCTGGATAGGGTTAGGTTAAAGGTTAAAGGTTAGGTTATCTTAACACAGAAGGCCGGAGGGAGGTGGCTACGGGGGCAGGCTCAGCCCACCCAAACGAGCGTTTGCTATGGAAGATACTGTGTTACTATTGCTATGAAAAAGGTGAGGAGTCATTTCGTGACGTTAGAATTATAAGGTTCTACGTATCTACATTTTTTGTCAAAATTGAGTTTTTTACATAATCTGATCCATTAGGTGTTTATTAATGCCTGTGTGGTGTTATTTTTTAAAATGTTGACATTTTTGAGTTAGTAATTCATAAAATACAAAGGTTCCATCTCACAAAACATAATGGAATGTAAAAACGTTATGTAAAAAAAAAAAGCTCAATATCTCTGAACTACCCTAGACGGAGATAGAACCTTATAATTCTAAGCTCACGATTTGCATGATGCCAATGGGAGGAGAAATGATCCACACCTGTCCAGGTGCTGTGTGAACTCCTGCGTGTCCTGGGAGCACGCTCTGACCATGTGGAACATCTTCCTGCCCACGGTGGGCTGGATGATCCCCACCCCTCTGAACGACGAGCGGAATTGAGGAGTACGGAAAAATGAACAAATCTAGGAGAGAGAGAGGGGAGGAAAGAGGTTCTCAGACATGTTCCTCCCCTGGAGAGACAGACGGACATTATACACAGATATGCGCACGCATACACACAAATGCACTACTATTTAAGGTCATGTGATTTGTGTATCTGCTTTCCCCCCGTACCTTTAGGAGGCAGCGCAGGGCTCTGCTGGTCAGAGTAGGGAAGAGAAAGATACAGTCATTGAACACTTTATTAGGAACACTATACTATCTGGGTAGGGCCTCCCTTTGCTCTCAAAACAGCCTCAATTCTTCGTGGCATTGATTCCACAAGATGTTGGAAACATTCCTTTGAGATTCTGGTCCGTGATGACATGATTGCATCACACAATTCCTGCAAGATTGTTCAGGTGCACTTTCAAGCTGTGAATCTCCCGTTCTACCACATCCCAAATGACTGGATTCAGATCCGGTGACTGGGAAGGCCACTAAAGAACACTGAACTCATTGTCATGTTCATGAAACCAGTTTGAAACAACTTTTGATTTATGATTATCATGCTGGAAGTAGCCATTAGAAGATGGGTAAATTGAAGAAAAAAAATGCACATCCCTTCAGCAACAATACTGTCTGTGAAAATCTCTCTCTCAAACACACAGACACACACAGACACACACACACACACACACACACACACACACACACACCTGGTCTTTTGGGATGGTTTTAATGTCATCTATGGGCAGGCGTGTGAGGAAGGGCCCCATCATCTTCATCACTTCCATCTTCAGCCACATGAGTCTGGGAGGGCAGCGAATAGGCATCACTGGGGAGACAGAGGAGGGTGTTACAAACACACACACACACACACACACACACACACACACATTCACCCACACACGCATGCACATGCATGGGTACCCCCTGCAGACCATGTTAAACCTCTGAGCTAAAGACTAGCATTAGCCATTTAGCTCTGAGTGTTATTAACATTTGTTGCAGGATATCTTATGCCATTGCACCTACCTAACCTAACCCTGGGTCTCTAACTACCTTACAGAGCATGCATGAACACACACACACACACACACACACACACACACACACACACACATTCATGCAGACATACAGTATGCACTGCAGAATGAAGATCTGTGTGACACACACAAACAGATCAGGTGTGATGTCTCAGTATCACACCCACACCTCTCCACTGTCTTACGGACTGAACAACTTACTGTCCCCCTCTTCATCCCCCTCCTTCTCCCTGTCTCCCTCATTCTCCCTCTCTTCTCTGTTCTCCTTTTCCTCTTCCTCCCTCTCTTTCCTTTTCTCCCCATTACTGTTGTTATCCTCTTCATCTGTTCTTCTTTTAGGCGGTCCTCCGTAACGTATCACACTCTCTCTCTCCTTCTCATCCGCTTTCTTTGTTCATCCTTCTCCTTTTCTCCTACTCCTTTTCTCCACAAGTTATTTTTCTTCCATTCCTCATTCTTCTCTTCTTCCCTCTCTCTGGTTTTCTCCGCTTTCTCCCCGTTGTCTTCTTTATCCTTGTCCTCCCTCCTCTCCTCGGTCTGTTCTTTGCTTCTGTCCTCTTCTTTCAAGCCATCTTCTATTGCTTCTTCTTTCTTCTCCTTTCTCTTTTCATAGTGTTCATCTCTTTGTTTTTTCTCCTCCACGTCCTCCCTCTCCTCTCTGCTCTTCTCTCTGTCCTCTCTGCTCTTCTCTCTGTCCTCTATGCTCTTCTCTCTGTCCTCTCTGCTCTTCTCTCTGTCCTCTATGCTCTTCCCCCCTCTCTTCGCAGCTCTTCTCCCTCTCATGTTCTTCTTTTTGTTTGGTTTCACTTCAGAAGGTCTTCTACCACTCAATGGTTCCTCCTCCATCACCTCCTCTGCCACCTCTTCCTCCCTCTCTCTACTCACCCCACTCTTCTCTTCTCTATCTCTCTCATTCTCTGGTTTGACTGGAAGAGAGTGATAATTATTATGCAGTTTGATAACATTGCATGTCGACGATGTGGACATTTGAATGATAAATACAATAATAGTTGTAATGGTAGATGTGGAGTAAATGATTGATTGTGTAATAAAAGTATAATAAAACCTTTCAGTCCTGGCTTTGGCTTTGTTGTGAGAGTGTGTCTGGGTTTCTTTCTCCAGGCAGACAGGCTGCAGTTGTGGTTGTTCTGGGTAACCGCCTCCTTGACCCACTCTCTGATCTGAACCCGCTGTTCCTCAGAGAGAGAGCCAAACACCTCACTCAGCATCTTCATCCTGGAACCAGGAAGACCAGGATATCATCATTAAGGGGGGATGGGGAGGTGTCTACTCACCAGTCAACACACACACACACACACACACACACACACACACACAGACACACACACACACACACACACTTCCACTCACATCTTTTCTAGGTGGGGGCGGTGTATGTTGGGGGGCAGGCTCAGGCTCATATCACGAAGGGGCATGTTCTGTAGGAGGGGTTTAGAGGCCCACACCAGCCTCCCAAAATCCTCTAGGTCAAGGTCGGCTCCGCCCTTCATCGTCAAGGCGACCCAGGAGAGCGGGGCGACAAATGCCCGTAAGAAACACCTAGGGCCATTCTGAGAGGGAGAGAAACGATTAAGATTAAAATACAGATGCAGAATAAGTGAGAGGCTAGATAATTGGTAAATATACTGTGAGTGGTGTGCTTGAGCACTGACCGTGGTGTTCCTTATGAGCTGTATCAGATGTGGTAGACTGGAACAGTTCCAGAACCTCTCTGTCAAATTCTACAGACAGAGGGGAGGAGACAGGAGGAGAGAGAGGAAAGGTACAAAATCAATGGGAGTGTGACATGAGAAGTTCATTTTATATTTCATCATCTTGTCTCTGTAATAAACATGTCATGATGCAACATGAACATGGTGGATCATGTATGGTCTTCTTGGCTTCAACAATGGAAACTTTCAAGCTGAGTTGAGTTTCGGTTGTCCAAGAATACAAGATACATATTTGCATTATAAAACAAAACATTGATTTGAATAGGACCCTATGTAAATTCATTTGATTGTGTGTGTGTGTGTGTGTGTGTGTACCCATTCCAAATATGAGTCAGGGAGCTCCATGGCTCTGTCCGTGTCCGTGTCTGTATCTCTATCCGGAAGAGGAAGGGAGGAGAGGAGAGAGACGAACTGAGCGGGCGGTTTGTCACTGACTATTCTCTCCTCCACTGACATCTCACTGAAAGAGCAAGTGAGCGTGGGGGGCGGTTTGGGAGTCGTTAGTAAGATAGCATGATAGATATGCAAATAGTTAACCAGACAGACAGGTCGACACAACCTACTCACACACACGCGCACACACACACACACACGCACACACGCGCACACACACACACACACACACACACACACACACACACGCGCACACACACGCACACACACACACACACACACACGCACGCACACACACACACACACACACACACACACACACACACACACACACAAAAGAGCCACCTGTTATTGAAGTAATTGTCCATCATCATGGGCACCTGGTGTCCTGTAACATAGATCGCAACCGCTGAATCTCACACACACCGTAAAACAGACAGAGACAATTCTCTATTCCAGTTTTGACATTTGCAACAGCTGTTTTAAAAAAAAAAAAGTCCCTGTTTCAAATATTGGGTAATAATAACCTATTATTATAACGATACTAAATGATGTCAATAATATTAACCTCCAGAACAGAAAGTGACTGTTATGCACACTGTGTGATCACCACGTTCTTACCCAGTTGCAGGCATTTCATCATCTGTGGAGACAGAGAGACAGCACAATGACCAATGAAATATCAATAATGAAGTAACAAGATGTATAACAACATGTGTGGCGTAGCTTCCTCAGTAAAGCTGTGTCACAATACACATGAAGTCTATGTGCACTCATCAATGAATAATAGCATCAGAAGACCTAAGTACTTTGTTTTATTCATTTTATCAGTTATTACAAATACATACAAATACATTCCATCTACTAGGTACTTGATGATGTTAATTAATGATTGTCCATCAAATACTATGTCACCAAATAGTGCTATTAAGTGCTAGTAACGTTATTTTTTTTAGATTGAAACTTAACTAACTAAAACTAACTAAAATTAAAACTAGATTAACTCCAAAATGTCTAAAGTCAAGGCATTTGTAAATAAAATCAGTAACAGTTTGGGACACCTACAGTATATCTATCATATCTATAGATTGTGAAGATGCACTAAAACATGCTATGAGGCCAAACAGACTTCTCTACTATAGGCTATAGTGTTGCATTTTGGCCATTTTCACTGACACATGCATAAGTCATATACTGTAATTGTTTTGCCATTGTGAAAATATATACAGTATGTATATGTTACGGTACATGTGGGAATATGGTACATGTGGGAAAACTAGGGTTAGGGTTAGGTGCTAGAGTGCTAGGGTTAAGGTTAGGGTTAGGGGTAGGGGTAAGGTTAGGGTTAGGGTTAAGGGTTAGACATGCCAGCATGTACCAAGTCACCCTAGCACCTAACCCTAACCCTAGTTTTCCCAACATGTACCGTATTCCCACATGTACCGTAACATGTATATATATTTTCTGTGTTCATGAATGTGTGCATTCTTTAGTGTGAGGCTTGTAAACCTTGTTTCCTTGTAGGGATTGATTGACTGATTGATTTGGTTACCAGTTTCTTGGCCATGTCCCTGAAGCGAGGGGGCGGGTCTGGGAAGTGGTAGAATGATGGGTCACGGCCTGGCATCACGGTGGACATGGGTGGCATCATGGTGGACATGGGTGGCGTCACACTTGGCTGCAGGGCTACGGCAGGCATGTCATCCAAAGAGAAACAACACTTAACTCTATGCAGTCTTATACAGATTACAGCACAGAAACAACCACATGTCAGCAGCCAGCAAGAAAAGCCGTAACAAGGAAATGGTTACAGCCCAAACCTCCAACAAAAGACTGACTGGATAGAGATTGTGACAAATATTCAAAGCATGGAGAGAATGACCTTTTCACTAAATCAATCAACAGGCCAAGACATTTTTTGAAATATTGGGGGGGATGGAAATTGTTGTGTGTTTGAGACCATAGGAGATGTTTACTGAATCATGACTGTTTGACCTGATATGTGCATTAGCTACCATTATTATAACATTTGTTGTATGAATGCATGGATGACCAATTTGTTTGTTCCACTGTGTTTTGTTGTATTTGTGTCATATTTCTATGTGACTATAAAAATAAAGTATATTAAACAAAAAGAAAACAGAATCAGTGAAAATGGCCCATCAGCTGTGGCAGGCAAAGTACAGGAACACCTGTGCCATAGAGGGCCACTCCTTTGCTACTAACTATAAACTAGTGGGTGGGGTGGGGGGGGGTTGTTGCTAATTACCTGAAACTGCATACACTATGAGTAGCAGGAAAAAACCACTCCCCCCTTTACGCACCATGGTAGAGCGAGCCTCTTACCTGTTTCAGAGACAGAAAAAGGTAAACAGTAACCCATTCCACACTAGCATCGGTTAAATTATCTCCACACATTTGAATTACCCAACCGTCTCTAAGCCTAGTTGAATTGTAATATATTCCAATGTAGTGCTTTCCCAAGCGATCTACTTTAGGTAACACACAGGCTTTACACACTACAGGCCAGGGTCAACCCAAACTGTTCTAATTTCCAGCACTCACTCACACGCAGCTATGGTGGAGGATGTGTCACCAGGCCAGTCCACTACAGCTAAGCTCGACTCTGAAGTGTGATTATATTAGGGTATAGGGATTCATTCATGTAACGACATCCAGATCATTGAGGAGTGATTGAGGGACAGAACACTTCTTTTCCACTCAGTGTTTTCAGGTGTTCAGTCTGAATACTGTGGAATTTGTGTAATAAAAAAATAAATAAATAGAGAGGAGAGGATCGTGAGCACTAGAGCTGTTGTGTTTGAAATGCTATGCTGATTCTTAGTCCATGTCCGTCACCGGTAGTCATGGTTCTTCTCATCTCCATGTGAGCTCGGTCTCAGCTATACCCTGGGTCTCTCCAACAGTCCTCCCTCTGAGACTTTGGCTACATATCCGCCTAGTTCCTCCCTTAGTTACCTGCCCTATGGACATGCCCCGCCGGGAAATAGGGAGAACAGGATGAGAAAAACATGAACATTATGTCCCTCTCTCTCTCTCTCCCTCCTGGCGAACCGTTGTCGACGGCCTATATGCTCCTCCAAAAGGAGCGATAGGCGTAAGTAAGTAAGTCTCTCTCTCTCTCTCTCTCTCTCTCTCTCTCTCTCTCTCTCTCTCTCTCTCTCTCTCTCTCTCTCTCGCTCTACCTCCCTCACTCACTCTCTCCTAGCCCTATTGTCTCTCCCTCTTTAGACATGTCACTTTAGTTTCTTCTTAGGGTTAGGGTTAGGGTTAGGGTTAGGGATTCCTCTCTAAAGCATTTGCATGGCAAAGTGCAGGTCAGGTCATTTGTGCAGTGAATCTCTGGCTAAAGGAATCAGTTAAAGATTATTGCCAGGATAAATACAGTATTCGTTTTCACATTAAATTCAACTCATCGTTCTGTAATTTGTGTGAATAAGAAATAAATGAAAGTTATATCACATGTAGTGCATTTATCAGTAATAATTAAAGAGATGTGCAGAAATGCAGAAGTGCAGAATTTTATCCTAGAATTTCTTACAATTCTATACTGATGTAATGGCATATAAAACCATAACCACAATATTGATCATTGGCAAACTTTTAATCAAAGTGGATACGATCCACAAAGATATGACTCAATAAATGAATTAAAGCTAAGACATATGGGTTAAATTAACGTTTGACAATAGTTCACAACAGTCCAATTCTAATTGTTTATTTAATATAACTGAAAAAGCCTTCCCTCACTAGATGCTGATGCAATTTAGAGGACAAATAATACAGTAACCAAGCTGTAACTATTATAAAAAGCAACAACAAAATAAAATGTAAATGCACAGGTACTCACAGCTGTGTTGCCCTCCTGGACTGTGTTACAACAATAAGTTCAGCAGCAGGTGCACACCAGACAGAGAGGAAAGTGGATGTGTCCGCCTCTCTCTCTCTTACATCTCAATGCAAACTGGGAGGTCACCTGTTCTCACAGTGTGTGTGTGTGTGTGTGTGTGTGTGTGTGTGTGTGTGTGTGTGTGTGTGTGTGTGTGTGTGTGTGTGTACATTGTGTGTATTATGTGTGGGAACTGAGCTTGCATGCTCTATTGTTCATCAAATCAAAGTTTTTTTGTCACATGCACAGAATACAGCAGTGCAATGCTTAGGGCTCCATAACTGTAGGAGCCAAATTAATATTATTGAATGCTATTGAGTAATGATCATGATGATTGAATGAAATATGAACGATTGCATGAACTATTAGAATATGTTGTATGATGGCTCCCCCCTAGTGCCCATTGGTCTGAACTGTGTCAGGGAAATTGTTTAAATGGCAGGAAGTGAGGCTAGCAGGGAGGAAGTCCTGGCAGGCTTGGGTAAGGGAACCACACACAACTCAAGGAAAAGTCTGAATGATGATATGAGATGATAAATGTATATTGACATATTGGTGAAGGGAATGTGATGTGGTGTAATGCAATGACATTCAATGTATCTCACAGATTTATTTTTACACTGTGTATTTTTTAAAATATTTTTGTTGTTAGGGTTAGGGTCGATGTTACTGTACTGATGGTTTTCATGGGGTGTCCTATGTTTTTCACATGACTGTATGTGTGTGTGTGTGTGTGAGAGAGAGAGTGCAAATGCAATGTGCATTGGAGAATGTCACTGGTACAGGTGTGCACAGGTAGCGCCGATGGGGAACAGAGGACAGGCGTTGTTTAAGCAATTATCAACCGTTTTGTTAACATGGGTAGTTTTAACTCAGTGGCCTTTTGTTTCTGAGCGATCAGACCTATCAAGGCCCTTGGGGTCTTGTTACTGTATTGATTGAGTTTTTGATTGAGAATGTTTATTTTGGTCCCTTTTTATTTTATTTTTTTAACTTATACAATTCATAATACAGATATTAAAAATGTACACAGTCACAATGCGTAACACCAGGACCAAAAAGGTGTAGGCTGAAGCCATGGCTTGATGGTTGTTACTGTATGTCCACTCTACACAATAACTTTTAAATCACCTTTATAGAAATAGGTACACTATTAGGATTACCCTAAGAAATCATCTCAGCCTTATAACACAGTAAGAAAAACAACCTCATGGTAACATTCAAAGTTGTAATATATTGCATTTGCATGCTAGGGCCTGACAAACACTACTGTGCCAAATACACTCACAGACCATATTGTTAGAACAGAAATTATTGACAAGAGAGATTCATTAAACAAATGTTGATCCCAATGTATTACAGAATGGGGAAGTGTGTCCAAACTTTTGACTGGTACTGTAAGTCAAACACTGTAGTAGACGCTAGAACTATCATATTGACTAGGACTGAATGTTCTCTTGAAACAGGCTGTTCATATTTACCTTCATCCTGAGCATATGATCTGTTGTTGGTGTAGATTGGGTCATTTTACAGTGTATGACAAAGGGTTCAGTTGTCCACAAATAGGTCTACAAACAATACTGTGTACCAAAGGACAGGCAAAGAGACTGGGAATTCACACACAAAACACTATCAAAACAATTCATCTTAACCATTCACTATCAATCACTTCTGTAATTCAGAAAGATTAAATAAACTGGTGTGTCTCTCTCTCTCTGTCTGTCTCTTCTCTTATCCTGTGTGCTCCTCTAGAACAGTGTTTCTCAACCTTCTCCTCGGGGCACCCCAGCCGCTCCACATTTTTGATCATAATTGCTTTGTACTTGATTAGTTGAATCAGGTGTGCTGGTGGTGGAACAGATCACACAACAAACACTGCTCTAGAAGCTAGGGAGTCTATGTGGTATTCTTCATTATAGGACCTACTAGGCCTATTTTGAGTTGTAGAAATGTGCGATGAAATGGCCTTTTTGAAATAATAATCAATAAGAATAATTAATATGTGGCGGGTGGCCAAGACTAGTTTTTCTTTTTTGTTTGTTTGTTTGTTTGTTTATTTGTTATTTAAATCCGCTTTTCCCCCACCATTGCCACTTCACCGGGTTAATCCCAGTTCGACCATCAGGGCAGGTTTGAGTGTGCTATATTTATAGATGATTGCAGTGAATCCTATCACGTGTGTAAACTTGTTCACCCAGAGTGTCAAAGTATTTCCCTACGGGCGTGTGCAGTGAACAACCCTGTTCTACAGTGTGTAGCCTATGGTGTTCAGTGAATATAACACCTGCCCTGGTAACAATAACTGAGGTTCTTTGGAGAGAGGTCAATGTGGGCCTGGATTGTGAACTAATGTAATAAAACTATTTTCTATTTAAAGTACATTCAACTGTCATTCTTATGCTAGGGACCTATATGGTGGGTGTAACAAATAGATAAATACAATTTCACGTGTAACGTCTCACAATTACACATGACTATACACACTTGACGTCAGCCTATGGAACTGCAGGTTACCACGTCGCACAGAGAAACCTGCGGTACAGTCACCAACAAACTGGTTATTTAATACAGTGGCATACACTCTCCATGGACCCAGCTGCCTGACAAACAACAAGCCAGGTCCCCTGCAATCCCCCCAGGACCCCCTCTCTCATAAACCTTCCTAATGACACTCATTAAGCAGAGGAACAGTAGGCAAGCCAGTCTGCACACAGACAACCTCCTCTGGCCTGGTCATGCATGACAATGGAGTTGTAATTGAAGTAGTATCATTCTAGGCTAAAGATGAAATGATGGAATGTTGTAATTGAAAATCACATTACAATTTGTTTTAAATCACAATCTCCTTCTTTTATATAGCCCTGCTCTAAACAGCAACTGTAAGCCTGCAAATTCTAAATACAGAGAATATAAAAGAACATTAAAATATTAAAGAGCACAGATGGATCAGCCAAACATCATGCCGTGCCCGTCAGGTGTCAGTCTCTGCCGGCGTTGCCCTGCTGCAGTTTGAGTAGTTCAATTGCCACCGGAAGGTTTGGGTTGGTGAAGTGATCTGAAAGAGACAATTCGTGAGCTTAGAATGATAAGGTTCTATCTCCGTTTAGAATGATAAGGTTCTATCTCCGTTTAGAATGATAAGGTTCTATCTCCGTCTAGGGCAGTTCAGAGATATTGAGCGTCAAAGTTTTTACATCCCATTATGTTTTGTGAGATGGAACCTTTGTATTTTATGAATTACTAACTCAAAAATGTCAACATTTTAAAAATAACACCACACAGGCATTAATAAACACCTAATGGATCAGATTATGTAAAAAACTCAATTTTGACAGAAATGGAGATAGAACCTATGTTATAATTCTAACATCACGAATTGATGATGTCCATTCCTTCTATATTATTGACGATCCAACATTGATTGATTGAGTCAGTAGGGAAACCCACCTGCTGCGAACTCACGAATATCGGCGGGTCTTTTGAGAAACACATCTCTGTAATGTAAAAACAAGAATACAATCACTACATCGGCACGTTTGTCACTTAGTTTAGTTTAAGCGATTGAACTAACTTTTTAGGTTAAAGGCAACACACCCTACAAAGTCGCTTATTAACACTTCCACCTCCGGATGCGCTCTCAAATACTTCTCATTGTCGATTCTTGTTTTGATCTGAAATGGAGAACAAACCAAACAAGAGTTTCCTGTTAGATGCAAAAAATAATGCAGAGACAAACACGTTCGTTCGCTAGCTATCAGCTAGCATGGGCAGATACTTAGCTAGTACGTTAAGTTAACTCTCACGCTAACTTGCCGAACCTTAAATTGTCGCAGTTTTTCTTGTTGCTCGGTGCTTAATGCGCCTATGTCCGGTTTCTCCTCCGATTTACTCATGTTTTATAAACCAGCCAGTCGTTTCCAAAATCAAGGGGTGCAAAGCAACAGATGCTGTCTACAGAGGGGGAAACACCTGTTGATGACAAACTCTGCTATGGCAACCGCCAATGCACAACATGAAAATGCCACTATTTGGCCACAAGATGGCAGTACAACATCAGATTCAGATAACGTTTATTGACATTATGCTTGACACATATAGGAATTTGGTTTGGCATTACAGTAGGTGCGTTTATGCTTTTTTCACATGTATACATGAACAAAAACAAATGCAAAAAACAGGACAACATAGGACAGACAACAGTGCATTGCAGTGCAGTGCTATATACTGTATATAAAGTGCAGTGCAGAGTTTTTCAATGGGTCCAGTGCATATTCAGTCCTGAGCAGACTTGGGGGCTGGGGGGAGGGGGAAGCCAGAGTCATTTAGCAGCCTGGCGGCTGAGGGGAAAAAACTGAGCCTGTGGCGGGCCTTTACTGTTTTAAGCAGCCGCAACCTTCTCCCAGAGGGAAGCAGGGTGAGGAGGCCGTGGCCGGGGTGGGAGGGGTCAATGTATGCCTCCAGACTGTGACATTTCTTTGAAATTCCAGAAATTCCAGAAATCATATTGTGTGTTGACTATCCTTTCCTATTGATCTTTGACTCACTTGTCACTTCAGTAACAAATCAGGTCAAGTCTTCAGTAACAAGTCAGGTCATGTCCCCAAGCCTACAGTATGTGGTTGCTTTGGATGTCACCGATGTAAGAAATCTCAAATGATACAAACTGTTCCCTTGCATTCTTCAAAATGTCTTGCATGTAAATATTGACAGTCCATTTATTATTGTACCTTACAACCACTAGTCATCAAATGAGGCATGGTAAAACGTTAAGTTAATGACCGAAAGTGTTACAGTATAAAGTAATGTGAATGTGGTTAGAGTTTATATATGTGCATATAAAGGCCTGTTAGGATACACAGGACATAAAACATTTAGTGGAATGAATCACTTGAGATTACATTAGACCTTTTTGCATACAGGTGAGAACTGCATTATACTGCTATAGCGCCTTATAGTTAGAACTGTAAGGTAAATGTAAAATGTAATGTGTTGTACTGTTCACCATGCAGTTACACACACATTGAAAAGGTACATATAGTGTTTACAGCAAATGTTGCAGATGTTTTTTCAACTAGTGAGATACTTCCCCCATACCACTCGAACACTGAAAGAAGGTAACCACAGTTACATACAAGCGGTCTTAATGGCTTCTATGCAGACCACAAAGACTCCACCGTTATCTGTGTTACCCTACAGAGTGGTTATCACTTTTCTTTGTACAAAACTCAGTGCCAGCATATTTCTCCAGCAATCTGGAAAACCCCTACAATGAGCAGTTGTGCAATGGAAGGGAGATCGCATAGAGACACACAGCCTGGAGGCAGGAGAGAGAGAGAGAGAGAGAGAGAGAGAGAGAGAGAGAGAGAGAGAGAGAGAGAGAGAGAGAGAGAGAATTGGTGGAGTGTGTGTGTGTGTGAGGGGGGAGGGTCAGCCTTTGTAGTGATGTGCTAGTTGTTTAAATTGGAGAGAGAGAGAGAGAGAGAGAGAGAGAGAGAGAGAGAGAGAGAGAGAGAGAGAGAGAGAGAGAGAGAGAGACAGTGATATGTAGAGATGATTCTATTTAATCTCAGCAGGCGGCAAACCAGAGATACTTGGCCTACAGTAGTTAGCACTGAACAAACATATGGTTTGAGTAGAGTATGCAGATAGAACTGTAAAGAGTTGGTTTACTCCTATCCACCCTCTGAGTAGAGTCATTACAGATCGGGTCAACCTCAAAGCAACATCCTGTTGGCAGACATCGTGTTGCATAGGAGAAGAAAACCCCCATGCTGGAGAAGGGTTGGGTGGATAGGCGTAATACAGTAAGAGGAGCATGAAGGGGCATGAAAGTTGGGCAAGGAAAGAGGAGGGGGGACAGCCAGAGAATTGATTGAGTTGAGTCCAGAGGAAGCAGGGAGGGGGGGGGCAGTCAGAGTGTATAGAAAAGAAGAGATCAAAATCAAACCCACTGAGCTGGCAAACTGGTTAAAAATATTATATTATATATATTACAAAACAGATTATGCCGTTTCAGGGAAGTTTTAGACCACCAGCAACAGCAGGTGGCAAGCCATCTTTAAATAGATACATAACCAACTGCAGGTATGACAGTGCAAACCCACAGTTGGTTTACTGCTATCTTTCCTCCTCTCTCTAGTCTAGAGTCACTCCAGCATGGGGTTAACCTCACAGCATAATCCTGGCTGGGGAGGCGTTGGGCGGAGGTGAGGTGTGGTGAGAGAAGGGAAGGCAGTGTTCCCCTGCTCCGCTATTCTGTTTTCCCTCGTGCAGGTCTGTTAGTGGGCCTCACACATGACTCATGTTGACACATGACACATGATGGTGCAGTGCCTAGGTGTGGCAGGACAAGTAGTCAAGTAGTGTACAGTTACAGAATCAGAATTCTTTTTATTGCCAAGTATATTTGCACAAACAGGAAATTGACTTGGTGAGGTTGGTGCATAGGACATGAAGATAAAAGAACAATATAATAAACAACAATATATGAGCAAACATAGTTTAAAAAGACAATGACAAAGGGGGCAGTATCAAAACTATTATCTACAGCAGAGGTTTTCAACTTTTTTTAGACCAACGCCCCCCCATTTTGCATGACAGCAGCTTTTCAAACGAAACAACAACTGCCATGGTCTTAGAATAATTAAAACCACACTTCCATAGGGTATGTGGCCTACAGTTACTATGACAATTTGCTTCACCATTCAAAAGTTATATTCTATTTTTCATACAACCAAGGTCTGTGCGAGTTCAGCTTTTTGCCTTTTATTATACTAGACTACAGCTTGTTTTATTGACAAGAATCATAACTGTGGTGTTCATTTAGAAATGGAAATTAAATGTATAGGTTCTTATAAGAATTATTAAAATTCCTACCTAGTTTGCTGAGATTGTAAACTAACCATGGCATATACTGTTGCTCTTGTATATTGCTTCGCTCAAGTCATGCCTCAAATCCCACCTGTGAACACTAGTGAGCCCTTGAGTAAGGCACGTAGCTCTCAATTACTGCAGGGAGACTCTCCCTTTAATCTCTAATTGTAAACTGCTTTGGATAAAAGCGTCTGCTAAATGGTACACATGTAAATGGAACCAGAATAGACAGATGAGTGATTAGAATGTTGTAATACAAGCTTGTTAACCAGGAATACTAACTCAAGAAGCATAACTACTACCGTCATAACACTCAATCAATAATAGGTAATGAAATTAAATGCTTTTATCAATAATGTGTGTTAAATAGTTATTTAAACATTCGTATACATACCTAATATAAATTACTTAACTATAAAACCTGAGATGTTCAGACTTGCATGATCACAACAATTAGGCAAGGCAAGTTTATTTGTATAGCACATTTCATACAACAGGTGCAATTCAGCTTTACATACATTATTAAAAAAACAGCAAGAGGAGAATAGTAAGAAAATACAAAGACAATGAATAAAAGTGAATATAAGAAGTAGATAAAACATTTACAGTTTTTCTCAATTGCTAAAACACATTTTCCCAAAACTCTAAACACAACACACTTTTCTAAAGCTACATAAACAAAACCACACCTTCTCTCTTCAAAACTCAAACTTTCACACCAAAACAGCTGCTCAAAGCCTGCAACAATGTACACACTATAAGCATCATTACAGACTACAACAAAACAACTGAAAACACAATGTTCAGTGTGTGAGAATGTTCTTTTTTTTCACAACTGCCAAAGCACATTTTTAGAAACCTTACAGTATCTGTTCTCAGAATATATCACTGTAGAGTATTGGGCATTCATAGATGTGTGTGTTTCATATGAACAGTATGTTCCAGGAGCATGCGTCAGCGTGACTGAAAGATGCTGCACCGTGTTTTGTTTTCACTCTTGGAATGATTAGCTGATTAGTCTCAGCTGACCTTAGGGACCTTGTGGGAATATAGGGTGGGAGGAGATCTGATATGTATTTTGGTCCAAGACCATTTTGTGATTTGTATGCAATTAGGAGTACTTGGTAGCCAGTGTAGGGATCTCAGGATTGGTGTAACCTGTTCAAGCGTCTTCGTTTAGTTAGTCGTTCATTTAATTACTCACAACAATCAGTCTTAGACTGTATTATGTTGGGAATACTATTTATTATTGTTGTTGTATATAGTTAAGTTATATATAAATATCACACATATAATGAAATCCATATTTCAATATTTATATAAACTTTTTATTCAACATATAGCTATTTCTATACAGAAAATTATTTCTGTTTATATATATACTGTATATCTATATTATTTATTATTTATAATATATCCTGTATACATATATTATATATTATGTTATATTATATATTTCATAAGCTGAAACAGAAGAGTCTCCACTTCCACAGGGAGAACTATTACTGCACTTTTACCAAGTCTCAGAGTATAAAAAGTGTCATTAATAAATGTTTGTAGTTACAAAGTGCTGAAAATTACAGCCCATCTAACCCCCTCCCACCAGCACCACAAACACAAACACATCTCATATCATTCTTATTCTATTACTATTGCTATTGCACTGGCTACCAGTCTCTCAGAGAATTGAATTCAAAATCCTCCTAATTACATACAAATCACAAAATGGTCTTGGACCAAAATACATATCAGATCTCCTCCCACCCTATATTCCCGCAAGGTCCCTAAGGTCAGCTGAGACAAATCAGCTAATAATTCCAAGAGTAAAAACAAAACACGGTGCAGCAGCTTTCAGTCACGCTGCTGCATGCTCCTGGAACAAAGTCCCTGAAGAAATCAAACAGGCCCAAACCCTTAAAATATTTAAATCTAAGCTAAAAACCTTCATGTTTTGCACCAGTTATGATTAAACACAAACACTTCTATCAATGTCTTTTTTCCATTAACTATTGTCTTTTTAAATGTTGTATCTATTTACTTCTTATATTTGCTTTTATTCATTGTAATTTTTATTTTCTTATGCTCCTCTTGCTGTATTTTTAAATAATGCATGTAAAGCACTTTGAATTGCCCCTGTTGTATGAGATGTGCTATACAAATAAAGCCTGGCCTTGCCTTACTATGTCATTCAATTCCGAGTGAGAGAATTGGGCTTGGTACAGTCCTTGACATCACTGATGAGATACCCCCTCAGACACAGGACTAGTACCAGTAGTGGCAGGACGGCAATGAACAAACCAACTGCAGCATAGTGGTTCCTTGGATAAGGACCTGTAGGTGGAGAGGAAAGGGAGAGGGGCTGAGCACACAGTATAGCCTACTCCCTCAAACATATCAACTGAGCTATGCACAGATTAAGTGTTCTGGCATTCACGTACCATAAGCATGCTATACTAGGCAGGGCGGTGGAGCATTCTCATTCAAAATTCTGATGTAATTCGCTATTATAGCAGACCAGGTTGCAGGCGTGTCTGCTATTATCTGAGTGAGCTGATAATCATTGTTATCTCTAGGGGTTTATTATCTAGGGGTTACACACTAGGGCTGCATGATTTGGGGAAAATATCTAATTGCGATTTGTCGGACAGATATTGCGATTGCGATTAAAACAAAATTAAAGAGGTTTTTGTAAAGTGTTAGGATATATATTTTCCAAAGGTTTTATTGTTCATTTCTTCTAGCACCAGTTAGTTAGATATCTTATCAGTTTTCCTGTTTTAATAGGCACGTTATCAGTATGGTACCCTACACAAGACCAATGATAAGGTATTAGGGAGTTACTGTCTGTCTGGGACTGTTCTGTTTGGCCTTCAAGCCAGGTGCAGCAGGACACTCCTTTCTCAGCTCTCGCGTCAAACACAAGACAACACTCAATTCATAGATTTAGACCATTATAATCAAGGCCATTGGGTATTACATCATAGTGACCAAAAGGGGAAGGGCTAAACGTATATAATATCATGTAAAATCTGAAGTGAACAATCTTCCTCCTGAGACCGCCTCAGGAGTTAGGTCCAACTGATGCATCTCTGTACTCTATGTGTAATTTTCAATAAATATACCAAGTGTGCATTAGAGAACTTCTCTCCTCTTTCTTGGGGCAGTCGACAAAAGAAACGGATGTGATTTTATTCTAACAAAAGTGCGGCCATTATCTCCGGCTAGGAAAGTCGTATCAACTAGTAGAGGCTGTTAACAACTTTTGACTTCAGTTCATGCAACAAATGTAGCTAGCTAGCTACTGAAACGTCTTCACAGATTCACACATGGGCGTTTCACGTGCAGTGTTGTTGGGCGTGTGCGTTCATTGACGTTGAATCCGACGTGCTTAATCGTGCAGCCCTAATACACACCAGCCTAGCAGAATAAACACACCAGAGGATATGCTAACAGATGCTAGCTCCAATTCAGTGAGGGTAAGTGGTTTAAGAGCCAGAGGTTAAGAGAAAGAAGGAGGAGAAGTTACTCATTATGTGGAGGCAAATGTTTAGAAAGTTAGCGGGGACATAGGGGACCACCTCTTCCAGGAAGTTAATAATAGTTGTTGATTGTTAACAGTTGGACCTTTTCTTAGAACTCATCCTGCTGACTTACCTGAACTGACATGTACAAGGTTGCTAGCTGGGATGCTGCAGTTACCTAGGAAACACAAAGGGGATTCCTCATGATTGAATTCCTAGTGGTATATGTACCACCCTCTTCTTCTAAATACAGAAAGTATCTCACAAATCAATAAAAGTACAGTGACTATTTACTGATACGGCAAACAATGCTTTTTATTGTTCTGAAGAACAAATACAATAAAAAATACACAATTAAAATGACAATTACTTTTTAACTGTCACTGTAACTCAGCTGCAGGGTACATACTAGGCCTACTTGGTTGCTGACTCACTAGAGAAAGAGAGTGTGTGTGTGTGTGTGTGTTTGTGTGTGTGTGTGGACAAGAGAGTGACTGCGTTTCTCTGATTGATTCTCAGAAATCAGGAAACAAAGGAAGCCACAAAGGAAGCCCAAAAAAAAGCACATCTGTCATACTCACAGACACACTGTACATCTCTAATCCCCTGAAAAAGAGAATAAAAGGAAGTGTCAGTCAGTGATGCCCGCCCGCCCGCCCACGCCGACACACACACACACACACACACACACACACACACACACACAGAGACACACACACACACACACACACACAAACACACACACTACCTCAGGCTCTACGCAGTCCTCAGAGTAATTTAGGTTACCCAGGCAGAGATTGGTGGTGATGGACTGATTGGTCAGAACTAGGATAGTGTCCACGTTCTTGTCATCCTTAAAGGTGAGCACAGTGCCCTAAACAGACACACACAAAACTTTCCATAAAGCACAGCTGCGGATAAGGATACACGGATACTGAAGCATTACTGTATATGATGAAAGAGGTAGGCTACTGTACCAGTCAATGAGCAAACAATCATAAGCGCTTTCATTTTTCACTCACGTTAGGATACATCCATTGCGTGTCACATGTTGTTGAAGGAGTTGGCTCTGAGAGGTGATAGGTCGCTGAACGGTTAGCATGTACAGTGACCCCACAGACGAGGGGAGGGGCGATGGCACCTTTCACCAGCTGATAATGCACCGCTATGACTGAGAGAGAGACAGACAGACAAGTCGACACTTAAGAGACAAGCTGTACACAAACAGGTCAGACATTGAAGTGACAACACAGTGAAGTGCTCTACTTATTTGCTACAGTATACAACAGTTGGGCGCGCGCGCACGCACACACACACACACACACACACACACACACACACACACACACACACACACACACACACACACACACACACACGGTTAGCGGCTCAATTGATCGATCATTGCATTGCCTAGAGTCTCTAGTCTAGACTATTACCTAGGGCTATGTCCAAACTAACTTGTCTTAAAACTGACTGGAAATCAGCTAGCCAGACTCAAACATGCATGTCTACGTATTTGATGAAACATCAGACCTTTAATTTTCCCAACCAGCCGATCACCTCCAACTACATGGATTCATTATCATACTGATCATTATGCCATTGTGCCATAATGTGCGCAAGCCGGGAGCCCGAGGACGTGAGAATGAACGACGTGAGAATGAATGAATCAACGCAATTCTTCCTGTGTCATTCACTTCTACTGGGGCATGCAAAGCCACTCTTCCTGGGATTTGCGATTGTCGTGAAGTGTACTTTAGTTACCATCATTTACTATTATTTCCCATAATGGTCACAAAGCGAAATGTAGTGGTTCGAACCATAGAGCTATGGATAAAACACAACTTCATTCATTCTTATACAGCCGTGAAACAGGACGCACCCGGGAGTCATTGGTCGGTCGCAGTGGGCGCACTACACCAAATGGTGACACAACATTTAAGAAATCAACTTTTACAAAGTTACAAAGTTACTTGATGAACTTACAGTAAAAGAAGGCAATGATCTTCATGTCTTATTGTTGAAACGTGCCGGTTATTGTCGTCCAGTGGCACCACTCGGTGAGAGTAGTAGCCTAGTATCTATCTCACAGCTCCTAGAGAACTGCCCGGAGCCGGTGTGTGAAACAGACTGAGGTGTTGGAGCCCGCCCCGTTGCCGGCTAGAGTGAATTCGGGAGCCAACAGTATCATATCATCATATCTACCCGGGGGGTATTCCATCAACGTCGCTAAAGGAAAATCTAGGCTTATTTTGACAAGTCTCGCGAGATCTATCAAGATATGCCTGGATCTTTTTAAGAGTCTCGCGAGACTTAACGAAATAAGCCTATATTTTCCTGTAGCAACGTTGATGGAACACCCTCCCGATCTTATAGGACATCTAGTGGAAACAATAGGTACTGCATCATTCCAGTATTCAATGTAATGCCAGGAACACAAGACAGGTGTATCCTTATGGAGAAGCACGTGGTGGATGCGTCACTCACACTCTGTCACATATCTAGGCTTTACACTTAATACAGTAAGCTCCTATTGAACGATGTAGGAGTATTTGTCATCGTTGACGTTTTACCTATCTACTGCAGGCTATGAATTTACCTTTAAAAATGTAGCGATTAGACTCAGGAATTGTATGGATTTACCTTAGGACTCAGGAGGTAGGAGTTGTATCCCTGGTCACACACACAGGACAGGGGAGAACCGGGGGGATTGTAGCGGCAGCGGGAAAGGGCAGGGCCAGTCTTAAGGAGAATGACACCCACCGAAAAGGCAGAACTCGGGGAGCAGGGCAGTCGGCAATGAATTAAGCACATTTTGGAGGGTGGTTGACATGAGGTGTTATTATGGGGGGGACTGTTTGTTCCCCTTTTGCTCACAGTCCATTCTTATGAGCAGGGGCGTGTCCAGGGGGGGGCCAGGGGTGGCCCGTGCCACCCCTGAAATCTGATTGGCCACCCTAGGTGCCACCCTGATTGATTGGCTATCTGCCTAGTCACTCAGAGCAGAGGCCACTTCGCACCACGAGACAAACTTTTCGAACAGAACACCTTTTTGATCAGCGGTGAGGTGTGCTGGTCTTGGCGCTCCTGAAGAAATGTGAGTACCATTAATGGTTAGACTTTTGCATAGCTACATATAGGCTACGGTGTTGTGCTAGTGGTTAAAACGTTTTAGCTGTAACATTATATTTTGTAGTAGGCTACTCTGGTCTCTCATCATCCGATCTCAGCTTGCTAGTAAACCTGTCGTCGAAATGCTAGCTAATGCTAACGTTAGGCTATAGGCTAGGTAACGTCAGCTATATACATTTGAATGCTTGAGTATGTTTTGTTTGTGTATTGTGCAAGTTATAAAGTGACATGTGTTATGTGATGGTTAATGTTACAGTATGAAAAGAAATCAGAGCATTCAGGGTTTCTTCCAAAGAAAAAACCCCAAAAGGACAGAGCAGCAGGACAGAGAAGCCAGAGCTAATGTTAGTCAGTCAGAGGATGAGAGCCAGCTGGAGGATGTAGACCCAGTTAGCCCACAGCAAGAGCCTCCAGCTTCTGCTGTACACATGGGTATGTATGTAACATTCTGATAGCTCCAGATGTATTTTTAGTAAGCACTTATTTGATAACCGTGATAATGTAACATTGTGATTAATTGCTATACATTTAAACTAAAGCCGAATCTTGTCGATTAAGCCTGTAGGGGTATTCGTATTGTATTCATTTGAGTTTGGTAGCTAACATCGGCCTACTTACAAAAAAGGCTGATTTTGTCATTATGATGACCATTTCTGTGATTTTGTAGAGTCAAACAAGGATACTGATGATGAAGGCTGCACATCAGCTTCACCTGCACATCAGGGTATGTTGTACAGTATACAATACATACAATATAAGCCATCTACTTCTCTGCTTTCAGGTTGTTATGAATACAACTATTACTACTATTACTATTACTACTACTATTAACTTGATACAACTATTACAATTCCTGCATTGCTTTAGGTGTGTCTAGTCTAGGGCTGTTACGATTATTCGACGTCGTCGACGTCATCGACTACGCCAATACGTCGGTTAGCGTAATATGCGTCGGTTAGTCGTAAATAAACAAAATGGCGATTTATTTTTATTTATTTTTTTACCTTTATTTTACCAGGCGAGACAATTAAGTGTATGAGTGAAAAATGGATAGCTACTAGCTAATGTTACACAAGCAATGTAGCTCACCACAGTTCGTATGTCTTGTCTTCTGGTGTTAGTAACGTTAGCTATGTAGCTGGCTAGCTACGGTAGCCTATTGTCATTGTGGTGCGAGCACCTACTGTACGTTATCTAGCTCGTAGCTCGCATGCTACGTTAGCATCAATTTAGCTAATCATAACATAGCAGCGAGAGTAACGTTAGCTAGCTATGTGTTGTGGTGATGGACAGACTTCTAAATGGCCATGTTGGCATTCAAGTTGGCTAAACATAGCAGTGAGGTGGAGACAAATACGTTTTTTTGTTTGTTTGTTTTTTAACAGTACAAAAATTATCGTTAGACTTATCGATAAATTAGTCGTTAGACTAACCGAATAATCGATAAAATAATCGCTAGATTAATCGTTAGAAAAATAGTCGTTTGGGACAGCACTAGTCTAGTCAGCCACTCTCAGTCTCAGACTATGATACTGACAACGAGGACCAGCCATCAGTACCTGCAGGCCCTGCATTTTCCTGTGGGGACAGTGATGTGGCAGGCCTTGCTGCCCCACGTGGACCTCCTGGTAAGCCTTAATATGTAATTGTTCATATTAAATATACTGTAGCCCGCTTAATATATTGTACTACTTCAATTCTTTAATCTATGTATTAATGCACCAATGAGTACGGTACTTCTGTCTCTGAGACTTGAAGGCAGGATCTGATTCTCAGGCTTTTGTCACAGATATTTCACAGTCAAGAGCAGAAGGTCCCACTCAACCTCGGCTAAAGATTTTCCCAAGACTGTCCAAGGTGAGAAGAGGAGGTCGTTCAATCCGCCGTGGTATCAGCTGCATTCATGGCTTGAATACTCACCAAGCAGAGATTCAGCCTACTGTTATCCTTGCAGACACTTTTCCCTGCCTAGTGCACCACAGTCTGTTTTCACGTCAGAATCAGGTTTTTCTAATTGGAAGAAAGCAATGTTCAAAGATGGTGGCTTCAAGCAGCATGAGAAATCTGAGTGTCACACTAATGCCATGTTTGCTTTGAATGAGTACAAGAGGGCAGCACTTACAGATGCTTCCATAGTAGACCTGATTAACAAAGAATACAGAAAAAAAGTGCAAGAGAATCGCAGCTACATAAAAACAGTTGCAGATGTATTGCGTTTGACTGCAACTCAGAATATAGCCCAAAGAGGTCACAGTGACTCTGAAGAGCACAAAGGGAATTTCTTAGAAATTCTTGAAATGATTGCTAAACACAATCCTTTGGTAGCCAACAAAATGAAGGCACAAGGTAATGCAAAATACACCAGCAATACCATCCAGAATGAAATTCTGCAGTGCCTAGCTGGTATGGTGCGTGATTCTATTGTGGCAGAAGTGAAGAAGAGTGAGTTTTTTTCTGTGATTGCTGATGAAACCAAAGATCTGCAAAAGAAGGAGCAGCTCTCATTGGTTGTTCGATATTATTACAACGGGGCTGTCCATGAAAGTTTTCTGGATTTCAAACATGCCCAACATCTAGATGCTAAGGGGCTTAGTGACATGATCATCCAGTCTTTAGAAAACTATGGCCTCGACTACAAGTCTAATCTGGTTGGGCAAGGCTATGATGGGGCCTCAGTGATGAGTGGCAAACACTCGGGTGTGGCAGCCAGAATTAAGGCAGAGGCCAAGCATGCGTTTTATGTACACTGTAATGCGCACTGTCTGAACCTGGTCTTAGTTGACACTGTAAAGTCAGTCCCAGAGGCTGATTGCTTCTTCTCGCGTCTTGAGAAGATCTATGTGTACATGTCTGGATCTTATGTGCACCAGAAATGGCTTGGTGTTCAAAAAGAGATGTATGGTGGCCAGGCCAGGGAGTTGGTAAAACTAAGTGACACAAGATGGGCATGTAGAGCATTGGCTTGCAGGAACTTGATGGATAGGTTACCAGCCGTGTTGCGTGTTCTTCAAGATATATGCACAGAAAATCATAGAGACAGATCCATTGATGCTCGAGGTTTGCTTGCACAGATTGACCTGACCTTCATTGGCCTCCTTGCAACCTTCAGAAAACTGTTTGGAAACACAAAGCTCCTTTCTGACTTACTCCAGTCACCTTCTGTTGAC
>NC_137680.1:7472279-7474779 GCF_963989245.1 Nansenia antarctica | reverse complement strand
CCAGCTTTGTGTTTTCACTCCTAATTAGTTAGGATTTGACAAGAGGTTTAAACTGACATTAGATCTAATAACTAAGGGCAACTTCTACCCAGAGTGTCAACAACACTGTGAAGTCCATCTTACCCGTCACCTGTTTTCAACTTCTGAGCTGCATGATTAGATGTGTAAAGGATTTGATTGGTCATCAACATTCTGGCTTTGTTAAGGCTTTGTACGCACACACCCCCTCCCTGTATTATAGACTCTAGACGAGGTGAAGCTGTTTGCAGGTTATGAGATTACAACAGCACACTTTTACTTATCACATTCACATACAAACGTAAGATGGTCCCCACACACAGTATGAGTTCCATTCGCCCCCAAGTCTACCCCAAACTAACATGGAGATTCATTGGTTGGCTTGATTCCAGAGGTGTTGTGGGTCAAATATCTGTTAGGCCCCTACTCAGACTACCTGGGGCCTAATAGTAGGCGCACTCCATGGCTTTCGCCCAGTGACCAGGTCAGCAGAGTGGTGACACTCTGACACTCTACATGGACATACTTACTATGCTGCTCAGCTCATTCAGGGAGTGAGGCGAGCTGATTTGAATGAAACAACTGTCAACTGTAAGATGTTCAGACAACGCTGTGGGAAACTAGGCGTGAGGAGGGAGAAGTCTCTCTGAGCACAGTTCACACTGGGACGCCGTATACACACCAATATGGTGCAGAGGAGGAGGAAGAGGAGGAAGAGGAGGAAGGAGAGGAAGAAGAAGGAGAAGAAGAAGACAAGGAAGAGAGAGTAGTCTTGATTGTGTCCCATGAGGTTAAGATGGTGTTCTCACTGAGAACTATAGTGAACACAGAGACTCATGATCTACATAACAGACTTTAAACTACCTGTACACAGTCAGCCAGAGAGGACATTACAGAGTCATGACAAAACAATAAGTCAATACAAACACCAAAGAGACCGAATGGATGAGAACGTAAAGTCACGAAAGGGCTTGAGAGACACGAGTCCTAAAAAAGAAAATAGCTTTCTCGAGATTCTTTCTAGTCTTTAATTTGAAGTTTCCGTGATATGGTTCTAGAGCCATTCTGATACGGTTCTTTCATTCTCGTTATAATGGTTCTAGAGCCATTTTGATATGCATCTATCACTCTCGTGATAATATGGTTCTAGAGCCATTCTGACATGGTTCTTTCATTCTTGTGATATGGTTCTAGCCATTCCTTTTACAATAGGGTTCTAGAGCAATTGTTCTTGCTCTCAAAATTCTCAAAGAAAGCACTCTTTGGCATTGGTTTATACTGTGTTTTGTTGAGTGGCACGAGCATACACTGTATCTCTCCAACAAAAGTAAACCATAATGTTGAAGATTAAAAACCACCTACTCTGCAAACTTGACTTCCTAATCTAGGTTTCGAGTGTCTACCTTGATCGTCACATCTGTACCTTTCCTCAGCCATGTACAGTAAGCTATTGTTTTCAAGCTGATATTGTGTTATGGTAACCTATGAATCATTTCAGGTAGTCATTTCTGAACCATGTTGTGTATTGGGAAGAGTTCCTATCTGTTAAGTCTAGAGGACGGTTTGTCTGTGTTCCTGTGGAATGGTGTTTGGTGTTATTGATGGTTTCTCTGTGTCCTTCACAGGTGAATCTGCAAGAAAAACAGCTTCTGTGAGTCATTCTCCACATTGGCTGAGACACAAAGATGAGTGGATTGTTGTTTAGACTGTGTCTGCCTTTCACAACTACAACAACCACGTCTTTCACATATTGACCACAAATGAGTGTTCTCACTGACAACGTCTGTCACACAAAAAAGCACATGAATGCCAGTGTTTGTTGATGTAGCTGCACACATTTGCACTCATCACATCCTGTTTGTTTGTGTGTTTGTGTGTGTGTGTGTGTGTGTACGCAGTTATTCAGCCAAAAATGGTTGGCCAAGACTTTGGTTCTCGTCCCATGACGAGAGGAGTACCATTCCAAACATTCCACAATCCAAGCTCAGTGTTCTTGAAGTATTCCAAGAGAATTTAGTGGAATACAACAGTTCAACTAACGTCTGTCCATCTCACTCTGCTTGGCTGGTTTCCTTGACAGCAAGGGGTGGGCCTGGGCTGCTGGCTCCGCTGATGCGAGCCGCAACACCCCTCCATCCAAACAGCGCCTCCTATTAGACAGGAAGAGATAAGAGGGTGTCACAGTGAATAATGCAAGTGTGTGTGTGTGTGTGTGTGTTGCGTTGAGGACTATCTTACCGATACAGCCCCAAAGCTGATGGGCCAGCCTCCGACTGAGTCTCCCCCAGGACTCCTCATAGCGGTGGGGGTAACAGTATCAGCCTGGACTGGAGCTTGGGCTGGAGGGGTGTTTGAGGGAGGGACAGGAGCAGTCTGTGTATGTTGGACAGGTGGTGTGTGTAGAACCTCCTCTAGGGGCGTGTCCTGTGACCCCCCCAGGAGAGACGACGAGTTCGAGAGAGGCGGAGCCGATGCCGATCCC
>NC_137680.1:7462279-7467279 GCF_963989245.1 Nansenia antarctica | reverse complement strand
ACTGAGTACCGTGTGTGCACCTGAAAACCAAAGACAGGTCTCACTAACAGGATTGTCAGTGTATGAGGCCAGTGAGTGTGTGTGTGTGTGTGTCTGTCTGTCGTCTCACCAGGCTGTGTCCGTTGATGACGAGGGCAAACTCTCCAGATATGGAGTCTAGCAGGGTGGAGGGGGGTTGGGGGGGAGGGACAGGGGTAGGAGGGGGACTCTGTTGCTGTTTCTCCCCCACAGGGGGCCAGTCTCTCCCCCCTCTGTCTGCGTCTGCCCCTGCCCCTCCTCCTCCTGCCGCGAACCCGTTCCCCAGAGAGCAGGCCTCCCCCCATCCCTCCATCCCCTCCTCCTTCCCCCCGTCTCTGGTCTGGGAAAACTCTATCATCCGCTCCCTCGCTTTCCTGGGAAAGAAAAACAACTTGGATACTGGATTCTGATTGGCTAGCAACAGTGGTAAATACCCCCAACATCCCTTCAGTTCAGACCGCATTTCCAGTATCAATGCGCCTACCAATCGATCTGATTAAGAACACCACCTGTGCTGACCTACAATGCAATCGTTGATCTTGTTTATGGGACTATATTCTGTGGCGGAAGGATATAGTATGTATTCTGAAAACGATTAATGATTGTAAATAAATGAATTTAATGTTACAACTGTGTATTTTTTTTGATTATGTGGTAGCCTTTGTAGAAAAGCAATTGACCATTCGAGGGCGGGGGTTGTGGAGACATTTACCACTGGTACAGGGTTTTCCGGCCAGGGTTTTACAACCCTGTACCAGTAGTAAATGTCTCCACAACCCCCTTCCTCTCGTGGTAAACTGCTTACATAACTAGATGCGCCGAGAGAAAGATAAGCAAGGAGGATGAGTCTGAATGCGTGTTAAGGTGGACTGGCTTTGTTAAAGAACTGGATAGTTGCAAGAACTTGATAGTTGGTGGTTAGCTACAATAATAGCGACAGTTCGATAGTTGTGTAGATTGACGTACAGTACGAGTAGATTGCTAAAACAGCCAGTCACAGTAGTGAATTGGCTGTTGAGATGGATGTACGGATCGATTAGGTAGTCAGACACGCAAGGTGGATTTGTGATGTCATGTACTTTCTCAAGGTGGAAAAGATGAGATACACATTGCAGGGATCAACTGGGAGGTTTAGTGCAGTGTGGCAGCCTTTCATTTCTTACGTGGAACGTCTAACAATGCCTCTTACTTCTTAAAAATGGCTTTGTATTATATATGAGAAGTACTCTGTGAACTGTTATTTATAATTATTTTAGTTTCTGTTTTTGTTTTGTTTTGTTGTTTTCGCTGTTTTGTCTGTGTGTTTATGTCTGTTGCGTACTGTAATGTCTCTGAAAACTAAATAAAAAACACATTGAGTAAAAAAAAAGATAGTCAGACACGCAGACTGACAGAGATCGTCAGCCCGTCCAGGTAGAAGTACCTGAGCTCCTCTCGTACGCTATGGACGGTGTGTCCGCTGATGATGAACACCTCAGTCATGTCATCAGTCAGCATCTTACAGGAATAACCGATATTCACTGCAGTTTCTAAGAGACACAGCGAGAGAGAGAGAGAGAGAGAGAGAGAGAGAGAGAGAGAGAGAGAGAGAGAGAGAGAGAGAGAGAGAGAGAGAGAGAGAGAGAGAGAGAGAGGGGGAGGCGGGGTTTAGACCACCTATATTTCCAGTATTATACTGATCTGTGATTCCGTAGAATGTCTATATGTTACGGTACATGTGGGAATACGGTACATGTGGGAAAACTAGGGTTAGGGTTAGGTGCTAGGGTGCTACGGTTAGGGTTAGGGTTAGGATTAGGGTTAGGGTTACGGTTAGGGTTAGGGTTAGACATGCCAGCATGTACCAAGTCACCCTAGCACCTAACCCTAAACCTAGTTTTCCCACATGTACCGTATTCCCACATGTACCGTAACATATAGACTCAGTGGTCATGACAGTAGTGTCAGGGTCGTTATTAGTGGCAGAACGAGCTGGCTCACCCTGCTTGTCTCCTGTCAGGATCCAGATCTTGATGTTGGCCAGGGAGAGGATAGCGATGGTCTCTGGAACCCCCTCCTGCAACTTATCCTCTATGGCTGTGGCACCTAGGAGCTACACGCACGCACGCACACGCACGCACACACGCACACACACATACACACACACAAACATGCACATACACTGCATTAATGATCGCCACCATCTCATCTTCTGCACGCACAGAGAATTTCAGCGTTGTTCTGCAGAAAACAGAAACAAACACACACACTTTACCATCATGTCTTGTTCTATCTGTTCGTACGCAGCTGCCAGTCTGTCCTCCCTATAGTCTGTGGCGCTGTCTGCACAGCGGTGACTCTCTGCCCACTCCTCCCACTGCTTCTCTGATAAATCTCTGTAGGCCAGGGCCAGGGTCCGCAAACCATCCACGGCATACTCCTGCACACACACACACACATGGTCGTACAGTATGAACAGACATACTGCACAGTTACTACTGTTTTCACCCTGCACTGGGTCAAAATAGTATGTTTGTGGAAAATAATCGGCATCTCTTTAAGCACCACTAGAGAGCAGTGATGCTGCATGTATGCCGCAAATGAGTGTGTTTGTGTGTGTGTGTGTGTGTGTGTGTGTGTGTCTGTGTGTGTGTGTGTGTGTGTGTGTGTGTGTGTGTCTGGGACTCACGTTGAGGTGGTCAGAGGTAACATTAAGCAGCTCCTGGTTGCAGGGGTGGAGTCTCTCAAACAGCAGCGTATCAGCTCCCTTACAGTACAGACGGATCCTCCCCTCTGGGTTACGCACTGCAGGACACACACACGCACACACACACACACACACACACACACACACACACACTGGGAATCACATTCATCTCCTCTACAGAACTAGTTACCGTAGCTGTCACCCGTGTGTGATATAGAGTTGTGAGCGGACAGAGAGAATGAACATTCTGTGCTCTCTCAGACACGATTGCGACACTTCCAGCCTCACGTTCTCATAAGCAGTGGATATTAACACAGCGCGGGACATCGTGTTTGTATGACGTCATGGTGTGTTTATGCCCCGTGACTGAGCCAATTAAGACCAGGTTGAAATACTCATCTGTCATGCTGGAATGTTCCAAACTGTTTACGGATACTGATACTGCAGAGGGTGGTGTGTTCATCTGTGTTTGTGGTTCTAGGATGTGTGAGGGAGTATTGTAAGCATGACTATGCTATAAATCCTGGTCCAGTCAGTTTATCATACTGCTCTGTTGCCAGGCAAAGACGTCTGAATGAAAAATGATGATCATGTCTAATCTTCCTGGGAGGTTTTTTAAACACACATCTTTATACCGCTAATAGCTCATTCCGTGTCAGAATGTGTGTATAGCTAGAGTCTAGCAGCTGCTCGACTCTAGAATCTAAGTACAGCTACATTAATATTGATACTAAAACACACATCCAAATCCAACAAATTAGTATTATTTATCTCTGCGCAGTATGGGTTAGGGTTAGGCCTACACCCCTACGCCGTTCCAAAGTAATGAACAACCTCAACCGCAACTGAACCTGATCCAATAGACTGGGTAGAGTAGAAAAGTTCCTTCATTCATAAAATGAAGTCCATTCATTCATTCATTCATTCATTCATTCATTCATTCATTCATTCATTCATGGGTTCACTTCCAGCATGGTTTGTGTGTGTGTGTGTGTGTGTGTGTGTCTGTGTGTGTCTGTGCATGTGTGTCTGTGTGTGTGTGTGTGTGTGTGTAGTGTACCTATAACAGACATCCTCTTGCGTATGTTGTTGAAGTCCAGTATAGCCAGGAGTGTGTATGTGACGGGTCGTCCCAGCTCGGTCACAGTCACCGTCCCAGGGGTCCGAGAACGGAACACAAAGCCAAAGTTACGAGCCGCCGTCACCAAAGCCCCCTCGTCTGGAGACTGAGCCTTGTACACCAGCGCTCCTACAGTAGAGGGAGAGAGAAATGGAGGGGTAGAGGGAGGTAGACAGAGAGAGAGAGAGAGAGAGATATTATATTTAAGTTATTTACAAACACATTTTGCTTTGAAGACATTTCTACATGACTTTCTCCTCCATTCCCCTTCTCTCCCTCTACTATGCCTATATCTCTCTCATCCATCATCCCCTTCTTCCCTCCATCTCTCCCACTCTCTCTCTCTCTCTCTCTGTCTCTCTCTCTCTCTCTCACCCTCGCTCTTCTCCTCACTCATCACAGTGTGACAGAGTGACAGCAGACGGAAGAACTCGTGAGTGTGGGGGTCTCCCAGCTTCACTGCCTCCAGCAGAGCATCGTCGTAGAAACAAAACTCGGGGTCCGCCAGTGGGTTGAACGTGGAGAAGTCCAACCTCTGGAGAGAGAGAGAGAGAGAGAGAGAGATCAAGGTAATAAACAAGTGCACAGTGCCAGTGTGTGTGTGTGTGTACATGTGTGTGTGTTCGGGGGACGTGAGTCATATGTTACCTTTGGCTGTGCTCCGAGTGTGTCCATCACCTCACCTGAGAATCAAACACCCACACAATCAGAGCTCACCAGCTCACCACGAGGATGTTCAGTGTGTATATACGTGTGTGTGTGTGTGTGGTGTGTGTGTGTGTGTGTGTGTATACTGTACTTATGTACCATAGGCATGTCCGTTGATAGAGCACTTGTTGAAGCTCATTATGTTCTGAGTGAGAGTTCCCGTCTTATCGCTGAAGATGTACTCCACCTAAATTGAACGATTGACAGGGGTGTCTTAAAGTGAAGCACACTTGAAATGTGACTGGACTAATCGTTTGTGTTAAACATGCATGTGAGAGTCATGTGTCTATGTCACCCGTGTGTGTGTGTGTGTGTGTGTGTGGCCCACCTGCCCCAGCTCCTCGTTGAGAGTGGTGGTTCTAGCCTCGGCCGCGGTACAGCACCGCGGACAATACATCTTCCTGTCCCAGTTAATAAAGTAACTATGTCCCAGCCTAATGACCTCCACACTGAGACAAGAGAGATAGG
>NC_137680.1:7452279-7454779 GCF_963989245.1 Nansenia antarctica | reverse complement strand
ACTACCTTTGCACATACTGTATATTGCACATTGCACATACCTTATATATTGATATAGCCTCTTTTATAAATCTGCACATTACATACTGTACATAGCTACCTTAACTGTAGATAGCTCATAACTGTATACCTTTAAACTACCATACATGCCTTACTGTACCTATCACTATCATTGTCATGTTTTTTTTCATATCATGTTTCATATCACAATTTGCACTTCTGGTTAGATGCTAAACTGCATTTCGTTATCTAGTACGTGAATGAGGGCAACCTCAGTAACTTACGAGTTTAAATAAAGGTTTGAATGAACTTGTACTCTGCAATGACAACAAAGTTGAATCTAATCTAATCTAATCTAATCTAATCTAATCTAATCTAATCTAATCTAATCTAATCTAATCTAATCTAATTGCCTATCTAATTGCCTTATTTGTCTTGTGCTGCAATGTCAAGGAGCCGAAGACTAAGAATGTTACTCTCTTACACTTGTGTAATGTTATGTGACGTAACAATAACACTTGAAACTTGAAACATGAATGTCACACACAGACCACACAGCTCCTGTCCTCTGTGGAGTTTAGACATAGACTGGGGGGGAGGAACACACATACACACACACACACACACACACACACACACACAGGGGGAGGAACACACACACACACACAAACACACACAACCCCTCCCCGTCCATTTGCTGTGGTTTCCTGTCTCAGGTCTTGAGCCTCCTGAGAAATAGCGTCAGCTGCACCTGACCTGCCAACACTCATCTCTCATAATCACTCATAAGCTGCTTTTTTCTCATATACAGTACATACACACACACACACACACACACAGACAACACGTGACTTTCATGAATATACAAAAACACTTTGGTGCAGGGAAGTCGCATTTCAGTCCACTCACATACATCCCCAGAGCATCAACTTGTACTGCTACATTTGACGAGACACAGTGTGATCAGCTGCAGGCTTGTGGAGACACCGTATCATCTAACAGACTTAGAGACAGAGCATATCACCATATCATCTAACAGACTTCACCCACCCTCATCATGTGCCTTCAGGCTGTGTAACTCACTCCAACAGCTCAGATGTGTGAACTGTACCAGTTCCCTAGGCGTAGTGCTCTGTGTGTCAGCGCCCATTCTGTGTGTCTATAGAAGAATATGGTTAGGGTGGTATGGTTAGGAGGTAGGGTGGCAGGGTTAGGGAGGTAGGGTGCCAGGGTTAGTGTGGTATGGTTAGGGTGGCAGGGTTAGGGTGGCAGGGGTAGGGTGGTATGGTTAGGGTGGCAGGGTTAGGGTGGTATGGTTAGGGTGGCAGGGTTAGGGTGGTATGGTTAGGGTGGCAGGGTTAGGGTGGCAGGGTTAGGGTGGCAGGGTTAGGGTAGCAGGGTTAGGGTGGTATAGTTAGGGTGGCAGGGTTAGGGTGGTATGGTTAGGGTGGCAGGGTTAGGGTGGTATGGTTAGGGTGGCAGGGTTAGGGTGGTATGGTTAGGGTGGCAGGGTTAGGGTGGTATGGTTAGGGTGGCAGGGGTAGGGTGGCAGGGTTAGGGTGGTATGGTTAGGGTGGCAGGGGTAGGGTGGTATGGTTAGGGTGGCAGGGGTAGGGTGGTATGGTTAGGGTGGCAGCGTTAGGGTGGCAGGGTTAGGGTGGTATGGTTAGGGTGGCAGGGGTAGGGTGGTATGGTTAGGGTGGCAGCGTTAGGGTGGCAGGGTTAGGGTGGTATGGTTAGGGTGGCAGGGTTAGGGTGATATGGTTAGGGTGGCAGGGGTAGGGTGGTATGGTTAGGGTGGCAGGGTTAGGGTGGCAGGGTTAGGGTGGTATGGTTAGGGTGGCAGAGTTAGGGTGGCAGGGTCAGGGTGGTATGGTTAGGGTGGCAGGGTCAGGGTGGTATGGTTAGGGTGGCAGGGTTAGGGTGGTATGGTTAGGGTGGCAGGGTTAGGGTGGCAGGGTTAGGGTGGCAGGGTTAGGGTGGCAGGGTTAGGGTGGTATGGTTAGGGTGGCAGGGTTAGGGTGGTATGGTTAGGGTGGCAGGGTTAGGGTGGTATGGTTAGGGTGGCAGGGTTAGGGTGGCAGGGGTAGGGTGGCAAGGTTAGCATGGCAGGGTTAGGGGAGGCCTATATTAGTGCTATAGGGCATGGACACAGCATCTAATACTCCCAAGCTCAGGGCTTAGATCTGCTACTGTAATAAGAACATCCACCCTATATTCATATCTATTGAGTGGTAGTGTAGCCAGCTAGAGGGCCTGTGCACATGTCTGAGTTGCGTATGGTTGATGCTGTTTGATATCTGCTCATACGACGGCACACTCATGAGAGAACTATCTCAGCTCACCCTCTGTACACAGAGAGTGTCAGTGTGTTCTAGAAGGTTGTCAGTGTGTTCTAGAAGGGTCTCAGTGTGTTCTAGAAGGATTCTGTTCACCCTTCCACTGTTCCCCCAACCCCTACATCTCTCTCTCTGTCTCTCTCTCTTCTGTGCAGTCTGCCT
>NC_137680.1:7437279-7444779 GCF_963989245.1 Nansenia antarctica | reverse complement strand
GGGGAGCGATCAGCTTTCAGCTCCAGCCTCCACCTCTCCCTGGCTTTCTGTAACCTCCATCTCTTTCTGCTACGTTCACTTTGTCTCTCCATCCCCCCATTTATCTCACCGCCCGATCCCTCTCTTTCTACTGTATACCTCTCTCACCTTATCCCACCTGTCTATGTCTCAACTGCTCTCTCTATTTCTCTGTTGCTATTTATCTCCCTCTGCTTCTCTCTCTCTCTCCCTCTGTGTGTGTGTGTGTGTGTGTGTGTGTGTGTGTGTGTGTGTGTGTGTGTGTGTGTGTGTGCGTGCGTGTGTGTGTTAAATTAAAGGTCAACACAAGAAAAAAATTGTACTTTAGGCTGAGTGCCAGAAAGTCTGGCCAATACAATGCATTTGAAATCAAGAGAAACTACCTGGCCTTTCCTTCCCTCCCTCCCTTCCACCCCTCTCACTCCCTCTCTATACCCCCCTCTATTACCATCTATTACTTCTCACCCTCTGTCCCTCCATCCCTCCATCCCTCCCTCTCTCCTTCTGTGACTGCCTTCTTGTATTACCCCATGGACTGCAGTGCCCTTATGGAACAAGGCTTGCAGGCAGGGGGAGTGAGAAACACCAGGGACACTGAATATCTAAGCACCTTTCTTGGCTGCTGGTCAGAATTCCTTTCAACTTTCACTGGAGACTGATGGAGGAATTTGACGATATTAGAGCCTCAAAAATCCTTGCTGAAAAAAGCGACACGGCTTTGCCATGAATGAATGGCAAGGTTCCACCTACTGCTCCCCCATCATTAAACAAATGAGTTTATACATAAGATAGATCATTACTCCGATATTATAGTTCAAGCATTATCTAGCCAGCAGCAAACTCAAATACAGTGAAGCCATCTCCTCAAACCTCACAAGTTTGCTTGCTTTCTACACATCATATTTTGGGAATGGGAACAGTACAGTATACTACATGATGACTAGATGAAAGGGATATGAAAGTTAGATCTTTACCTTTTCTTTTTAGTGTTTTCCCCTGCTTTTATATTCATTCTATGCATGTATATGTTTTTATATTCACTTTATGTTCTTATTCCTGTTGTAAAGCACTTTGAGCTGCATTTCTTGTATGAAAGGTGCTATATAAATAAAGCTTTACTTACTTACTTACTTACATGTAGCAGCTTTATAACTATAAAGTACCGTTAATCACGTTTTTATATTTTACTTGCTATGCAGAAGTTGAAAGTTCGTCAAGGTGGTGGTGGTCTGGTGCAGATAAATGAACGCGCGCGCTTACAGAAAGTACAACATTCCTCGCCCCCCGATACAGACAGTTAACGTTCAATAGTTCCGCTATAAAAATGACAGAACCTGGCTAGCATTGAACTTCTGTACTGTACATCATGCATGAGCACTTTGCTATCCTAATATGCTGGCTTAGCTGAGCTACAACAACCTACCTTTTCCGGTCCAACGCTATAAGCACATTTCTGACATCAGCGACATCCTTGTCGTCTCTCTGCCCGTGTTCATGCTGCTTCTCTGGGTGTGTGGAGGTGAACGTGCACCGTGCACGGTAAGGCCACGGAGGTGTAGCGGGATACACGCACTACCAGGGATGCGCGGACATACACATGCACGGTGAGGTGAGAGAGCGTGCGTGCGTGGGTACTGGGGAAGGAGGGGGGATGTTTACCTCGACCACCTCAGACCTCCTACGCATTTTTACAGCAAATGCATGCGATCATTTCATAGGTCTAATGTAATGCCAGGGAATATGAACGTTGAACATGTCATGTACTCACCCAAAAAGAAAGTAGACTTTATAGATTGTTAGATCTTGATTTAGAGCTTTGAAACTGTTTTCTAATAATATTTGTTTTATATTGGATACCAAAACGTACTTATATGTTAATAAACGTACCCTATATCAAATGGTTATCAAATGTACTTGTCGTTTATTTTCCTTACCCATTTTTACTGGGGCCGCCTCACAATAAATGTGGAGGTTGCCATTATTAAGTAAGGACCGCGACTAGCCATGTGCTTTTTTTATTTGTATCGTATAGCGCCCTCTGCTGGTGTTTCAGGGGAGTGTCGATATGAAGCCGCAACATCTGCACCACAGAGACGCAAAACACCTGCAATAACAGTGGAGCGCTTATGGGGCATTTATTTCGACAATTTGCATAATGATGCTTCTGGGGGAAATTCAGCTGGAGTGAAATTGTCCAGATAAAATCACAAGATGTTCCTTCTATAACGTAATTAGCCTGGAGTGCTGCTGGCATAGGCTTTCCTTACAGCTCCCGGGAGTAAAGTAAAAGCTCTGACTCCAGAACATTCACAATTAATTTATTCTATAATTTATTCATCTGTGGCTTATTAAAGCTCCTTCAAAACAACCTCAACACACAAAGAATCATCAGTGTGTGACACAACGCCAAAACCTTACAACCATTACCATCCTCTTACACCATAGGCTATACAGTACATTACATCATCATTACTTTACAAATTTGTGGGAAGGGAGATAATGGAGGGATCGGGAAGAAGGGAGAGTGGTAGAAAGAGAATGGGGGAGTTTGGATGGGAGAATAATGGGAGGGACAGTTACACATTGTTGACTTTCTCCTGCAGTTGGACTGTGTTCTCTATGTCTATCTGAGTATCCTTGGGGAAAGGTTTCTGACTGCTCATGCTCAGTTCCACTGCCTCCAGAGTGGGAGCCATTTTGTTTCCCAGGCAGAGTCCTTTGGGCTCCAGTTCTATGAAGAGTTGGTACAAAGATACACCCACCAGAGCCCCCAGCAACGGGGCAACCAGGGGTATCCAGAGCCACCATCCTCCAGGAGAGAGAGAGAGAGAGAGAGAGAGAGAGAGAGAGAGAGAGAGAGAGAGTTGTCAATGTCCGTTGGTTAGCAGACAGTGAATGGAGGACTTTACAGTAGGCCTTTGAGCTTATGAAACTGCCCTCTGTTGTTAATGCCCAAGGCGTGTGTGCGTGAATGTGTGTGTGTGTACTGGGTGTTGTCTCACCTGAAGACCTCCCCTCCTCAGCCACCAATGTATGTGAATACCCTGGGCCCCAGGTCCTTGGCTAGGTTAAAGGAGTAGCCACAAAGAGGTGCAGATGATGAGAAATGGAGAGATAAGAGTTGCAACATTTGATACTATTATCAGTCTGAATACAGTAGGTCATGGCCATCTCACGTCATGTCACAAGATGTCATTGTTTGATTCAATTTCCCACGACGACCCTGGTCACGTTGAAACTGTTGTGGTGTACAAAATAATCATACAGGTTTTTAATTTTGCATATAACAATAATTGCATATAATAATAATAATAATTTCAGGATGCTAGGATTTAGGGATTTAACATCAAGAAAACAGAAGTCATGGCCCTCAACACAAAAGAACCACCTGTCATAGAGTTAAATGAACAACAACTGGTATGTACATCATCTTTCACATACCTTGGAAGCCGGGTGTTATAATGTTCGTGACGCCATTTGATATAAGGAGATCTTTCTTGGTCACGTGGCCGGAAATTATATATTGATGACTCAGAGAGAAGGTTGAATCGTAATCATTGTATTAGGCAGATCTGGGTTACATTCCCATGTACAGATGTTTCCAAGGCAGCATGCTCTGTTAAGTCCAAGCTTCAAGCATGGCTACGACATGGCTGGTGCCGAGCCTGGCTGTGGCATAGAGATGCCAAGCCCAGTACTGATGTTTGTTACAGCTTATATACAGTTCTCAGAGAGGGAAATAGCTTTACCTCGTAACTTACAATAGTGACATTAGTTCCCATACATGGCTATTCTGTGTTCATGCTGTTCTGCATCTGCTGACCACTGCAGTGAGGCTCCTATGTCCTTTAGAGTTAAACTGGTCTCACTGTTACTTGATATGGTATGTGCATGCTCCTAAATATGTTGTTGACTACTGAGAGTGGGCACACATAAAATATGTTTAAGGTTAAACAATGAGTATTGCAATATTTGATAGGCACACAACAATTTGGCATAGTCACACAAAAACGCATCATATCAGCTCACTCTTTTTTTTTCCCATGATGTAAGATTAATTTGACTGGTAAATTATTTCTATTGAAAAACATGTGGTGTTCTTAATAAAGTCAATGACCACATCAGAAATACATTAGGCATCGGTTCCATCATACAAAGTACATTATATGTCAATATAACAATGTCTGGAAGTAGATCTTCAATCAAAGGAACGGCCTTGTTTCTGGTAACAAGGAGTGCTATTTGATTCTTTGATGGTCATCAGTCTTGCACGTGTTCTTGCCTCTGTTCACAGCGTTAATAGGTTTTATTAACTTAAGACAATTTAAGCATTATCATTACACTACACCCCTCCTTTTCTTGACTCAAGTCTATACAATCTTATAAAAAAGGCTCTCCATCAATGGATTGTGGAATTAACCTGCTCAGAAACAGTTGGAAACAAAAATACAGATGTTAAGCATAAGTCTGTTAATTGGGTTATCTGGACTGTTGTTCCCGTCCCTTAGAATTCCTAGAAGAAAGTTTGTAAGTTCATGCTATGAGTAGTGTGTGCATGGTATTGCAAACTTGCAAGTGTTTGTTCTCTCTTAAGAGTATACAAATTTTGTATGTTGAATTCAGCTGTTTACTGCTGATGACACTGTTAGTTGCGTGCGTCAGTACAATTGAACAATTACGACTACATAAAAGTATGTGTAAGTCTCTCTTGTCATCATCATGTCTCTGTCTTAAATCATAAGAATTAACATTTCCATTGTTTGTCACATTGAAATGTCATTAGTTTGTCTCATTTCTCTTGTTTCATCCGGCAATAGCTTCCTTCAGCATCTGCAACATTCTCTCCCCACTTCTGCAATGGTTAACTTAGACCCGATCTTAACAGCATCTCGGTCTCTTAGTCCTTCGCTCAATGTCTCTTGATTTCCTTGATTCTGTCAGGAAATAGAATCGACAGGCATTGTCAGAATACATTCCAGGTCTTTCTTGCTGAATTGTGTTTTCTCCATCAGAAATGTCCTCCTTTGATGTTTCACAGTCTTAGAGTCTTAATGCGTATTTCTCTGTTCACTAAATCAATCAAAATGTTATATGTCTGCTGAATCAACACAGATTTGCATGATAATTTCATTATGAGACAAATTTGTCTATTTGTTGTATGTTGTAGCTCGATGTGTGTGTGTGTGTGTGTGTGTGTGTGTGTTTGGTTACAGGAGCAGTCTCCGTTCTATTAATAGCCTAGGGTCAGAGTTTTAACACTCTCGCCCTGTTGTGAAGCTTGGTTCAGAAATATGGTTGTTATTCATTTCATTCTTAATGATAACATTCTGCATGCCATACATAGTAGTTTGCTTCCCATGATGTTAATAGACATGCGGTTTTAGTAATCAATTATGTTGATTGAAACTTCTCTTAGAGTATTTTAAATATTATGGCCAAATCTTTTCAAACTTAGTTTTCCTCAAAGTGCTGTGCTTTCAATCACGTATTTAAGGTCTTGTCCCTAACTTAATACACAATACACAATAGACTTCTGCTTTGTTCCTTACAAAGTTCAGAATCTCAATAAATCCTAACTCTCAGTGTTTTGACCAGTCACACCGTCTTTGACTATACAGCGCCTTCTATTCAAACTATTTTAATTTAGTACTTTCCAATATCAATACATCTCCTTTTTGAAAAAAAATAGATTCGTTCTAGAACAGCAATTCAGGTTAAGCAAATAATTACATTGTGCCTTACCTGTTTCGCTGAATCTAGCATCCTGTTCGTTAGAAGCCATTTGATATAATGTTCGTGACGCCATTTGATATAAGGAGATCTTTCTTGGTCACGTGGCCGGAAATTATATATTGATGACTCAGAGAGAAGGTTGAATCGTAATCATTGTATTAGGCAGATCTGGGTTACATTCCCATGTACAGATGTTTCCAAGGCAGCATGCTCTGTTAAGTCCAAGCTTCAAGCATGGCTACGACATGGCTGGTGCCGAGCCTGGCTGTGGCATAGAGATGCCAAGCCCAGTACTGATGTTTGTTACAGCTTATATACAGTTCTCAGAGAGGGAAATAGCTTTACCTCGTAACTTACAATAGTGACATTAGTTCCCATACATGGCTATTCTGTGTTCATGCTGTTCTGCATCTGCTGACCACTGCAGTGAGGCTCCTATGTCCTTTAGAGTTAAACTGGTCTCACTGTTACTTGATATGGTATGTGCATGCTCCTAAATATGTTGTTGACTACTGAGAGTGGGCACACATAAAATATGTTTAAGGTTAAACAATGAGTATTGCAATATTTGATAGGCACACAACAATTTGGCATAGTCACACAAAAACGCATCATATCACCGGGTAACATCAGATGGTGGAGCTGACCAAGACATGAAGGCCAGATTAGGAAAAGCAAGGACAGCATTCCTAAGACTTTCTAAGAAGTCGACACATATAACTAGAAACACCAAGATTGAGTAGTTACACAACAGCTGTGTACTATCTGTCCTCCTTTATGGTGTTGAGCGCTGGAGAATGATTGGAAGAGACATAGGCAGCAAGCTTTCCAGCTTTCACAAGACCTGTCTCAGAAAGGTCACAAGGATATTCTGCTTCAGGAAGATTAGAAACAGTGAACTACGTAAAACGACAGGGTGCTTGGACATGGACACAATAATTGATAAGAAGAAGATGGAGATGGTTAGGACCATGTATTAAGGAAACCATCTGATGACATAACAAAAGCGGCACTGCGTTGGGACACCAGAAGGAAAACACAAAAGAGGGAGGCGGCCCAAAACAACTAGCAGGTGAACCATCGAAGGAGAAATGAAGGAGAGAGGATACAGCTGGAACAGCATTGAGAAGAAAGCAAACGACAGAGATGAGTGGAGATCCTTAGTCCTTGCCCTATGTGCCACTCGGCGCAACAAGGACTAATAAGTACGTTTCAGGATCAACTTGACACATCTTAGCAAACCTATTACAGTAACTGTCCATATGAGCAAATTCTATTAAATAATAGACAAAAGTCAGCGCTTGAAGGACTGAATGAAGCACAACCATCAGAAGCACAACTATCTGAAGCACAACCATCAGATCATAACAGCATACAGAAGAAACGACTTATTCTTTCATAACTGCCTCTGTCCAACATGCTGGCTCTGTGTCTCACAAGCTCACGATCCTGATCAACAACATACTGTACATTTCTGCAGAGAGACCTGCTCCTGTCAACAGGTGGCTTCACTTGGTAGAGCATGGCGCTAGCAAAGTTCACCTTGTTGGTTTGATTCCCACTGGGACCATATATACTGGATACCAAAAATGTATGCACACTGTGTCTCTTTGGATAAAAGTATCAGCAAAATGGTAGCATATACAGTATGATATTATACTACAGTATATCACATATTGAATAATAATAATAATAATATCTTAGATTTATATAGTGCCTTTCAAGGAACCCAAGGACGCTTTACACATT